>NC_086450.1:346446451-346746451 GCF_028390025.1 Pseudophryne corroboree | reverse complement strand
CTTACTACATAAGGTCAAACAGGTTTTTTTAAATGTGTATTATAAAATTTTTGGAGTGTAACTTTCACAACACTAATCACTGTGTCCTTAGCCTGGCTAACAAAGTGAAGCATGCGAGTTCAATGTGCAAATATTGGAATACCCAGGCACAAGTGTAAAAGTCAAACAACATACTAAACTCCACTCAGGTATAACTGTTTTGCTGATAATGTCGCACATATAAACCCTGTTGTCCATGCAACCCTGTCGACATAATGAGTGTCGACCTAGAGTGCTCATCCTAAACATTGCAGACGTAGAAACTGTACATCTAATGATCCTCGCACAAATGTAAATCCAACATCCATACCATGATGAAGAAGTACAAAAGTTGACCTTGGGAAAAATATTGGCCCCACTACAACACTGTATTTATTTGAATGTGAAGTTAAATTAGGTAACAAATTAAATGTAAATGTGTGTGAACTTACTCTCCTCTGCCACTTGTTCACTTCCCTCAAGTCGCTCCGGGGCCTCTGCTGCCCATTCAGATTGTGGGGAAGGAGGCTGGATGGGGGAAGGAGGCTGGATGGGGGAAGGACGCTGGATGGAGGAAGGAGTCTGGATTGTGGAAAGAGGATGGAAGGGGGATCTGGTTACAGAGGGTGGGTCGGATTGAGAGGGGGAGGGTGGCGGAGAGGTGGGTTGGGCCACAGAGGGGTGCAGAGAGGTGGGTTGGGCCACAGAGGGGAGGGGGGCAGAGAGGGGGATTGGGAAAGAGAGGGGGAGGTGGGCGGAGAGGTGGGTTAGGCCACAGTGGGGGAGGGGGGCAGAGAGGGGGATTGGGAAAGAGAGGGGGAGGTGGGCGGAGAGGTGGTTTGGGCTACAGAGGGGGAGGGTGACAGAGAGGGGTTTGGGTAAAGAGAGGGGGAGGGTGGCGGAGAGGGGGATTGGGCCACAGAAGGGGAGTGGGCCGGAGAAGTGGATTGTGAAAGAGAGGGGGAGTGGGGCTGAGAAGGGGATTGGGAAAGAGAGGGGGAGGGGGGCGGAGAGGGGGATTGGGCCACAGAAGGGGAGGGGGCCGGAGAAGTGGATTGTGAAAGAGAGGGCAGTGGGGCTGAGAAGGTGACTGGGAAAGAGAGGGGGAGGGGGCGGAGAGGGGGATTGGGTCACAGAAGGGGAGGGGGGCGGAGAAAGGGATTGGCCTGGGCTGCCACTTTGCGGCCTTCCATCCGCTGTTTGCCGTTGTGCTTGCCCTAGAATTAAATATGTAATATTTAGGTTGTGGCTTAAAAAATAATACCATCAGCATTTAAAAATTACATTGTTCTGTCCCATGTTAAAGACACAGAGCAAGTTATTGGGTTCAGTCGACAGCCTGTGTAGCAACTCACTACAACAACATGAACTTTTTCAGAAGCACTTTTGCTACACAGTCATCACTGCTTGCCATAAACACACATACTGTGTAAACTTGTCATGTTTGTTCTACAATAGTATAATTACAGTCTGCTAATTTTCTCACTATATAACTTCTTAGTGAAAATGTGCAGTATTTGCATTTAAAGTTTCTGCTAATAATCTCAGTGTAATACATATATTTAATGTAATATGTGAAACTTACTGCGTCTACGTCTACAGCGGATTTGTTGGCGCAATTCCGCCAACAGGTCCGGCGTGCGATGTCGGAGGTCACTCCAGCGCCTTTCCAGCTGGATTATACTCCTTCTGGTCCGGGTGCGTGTGTGCAGTATGCGGCGGACCTCCGCGTAGGCCTCGCGCTTTACCCTATTTGGTATAAAGGGCCCTGCACAGCCTACGTGTCGGTCCATTACCGCAACCAACACGCGCAGCTCCCGTCGTAAGAATGCAGCTGCGCACATGGTGCCAATGGCGTTTTCCATACATGGGCATATATTTATAGTGTGTGGTGCCATTTGATTGGTTGTAAATTTATGGTGTCATCTGTAATAAACTTTATTGATATGTGTGCATTAATGTGAAGGACAGTGGGTACAGTTCGCATTAGCGGAAATTCGCAGCCGCGGAAGAAAATAAAAAAAAAAACACACACACTCACTCACAATCACACACACACACACACACACACACACACACACACACTTATTGAAAAGTAATTGTTACAATCTGTGTACTCAGCACATTTTGCATGAACATTCAGCTGCACAAAGTCACAAAGTTTTCGACATTTAGGATCATATGTTGTGTCATTTTTAATGCACAAGCCAAACAAAAAAAATAAAATACAAATTATGGTTATTAACACAAATAGAATTAATTATAAATTACAAGAAAAAAACCCATTGTCAACAACAATATTACACAAAAAAACATGATAAGGAGAACATTACAGATTAATTATGTACTGAAAAAATAATATAGACTCACAAAACAAAACCAACACACTCTGAACTTTACCAAGCTACCTAAATTACATCAGTCCAAAATTATTAAACAAATACAGAGAGTTTTTGGAAACAAAACTAAAGATAAAAAAATAACAATACCTGAAATAATCCCGGACAATTCTAGCCCTTACTGCATTCCCCCGGCGGGACACATTCCCCCCACCGAATGTCCGGCCAACCCCTGGCTCCTCATCCGGCAATTCCTCCGTTTGGGGAAGCTCTACGCGACTCCTTATAGCGATGTTATGTAGGATAGCGCACAGGACCACAATTTTACTTACCATCTCCGGCGAATACATGATGTCGCCACCAGTGCAGTGGAGCACACGAAAACGCCCTTTAAGAACACCAATCGTGCGCTCCACCACCTGTCTAGTGGCAGTAAGCGCAGAGTTAATTGCCGTCTGTGGTCCTGGCCTGGGTTTACTGTAAGGAGTCATGAGCCAGGGGGTGCAAGGATATCCACGGTCTCCTGTTTGATAAGATGAAAATAGAAAAAGGAAAAATAAAACATTAAATAATATAATAGCAAAAATATGACTGCTCAAATCAAGAAAAATACCAAACTCACCCAATAGCCACATGTCTTGGCCTTTCATCGTTCTTAATCTCTGCCATATCCCTGATTGTCTAATGACATGGGCATCATGGGAGTTCCCAGGGAACTTAGCATTCAGGGACAGGATCTGGAGGGATGGCCCACAAACAAGCATTACATTCAGAGAATGAAACAGTTTCCTGTTTCTATAAATTTCTTCACTATGTCTTGGCGCAACAATAGCTACATGTGTCCCATCCACAACCCCAATAACGTGTGGGAAGCGACTACCACCTTCCTGAAATTGCCGCTTCACCACAGCCAGGGCACCAACATCCAAAGGCATTGCGATAAATTGCTTCACTCGCTTTAGGAAAGCTTGGCTGACACGCCGCAGGACCTTACTGAACTGGCCCTGCGACATGCCAACCAGATCTCCTACCGCATGCTGGTACGAACCAGTGGCCACAAAATGTAACACAGCAAGGAATTATGTCAATGCTGGTATTGCTGTAGGATAGCTAATGGATTGTTCTAGATCACTCTCTATTATGGAGAGAGTGTCTAGGATTAGATGAGGTGGCAGTCTGTATCTGCGCAACACTACATCATCAGGCATCCCAAAACGGAGGACTCGGGTAGGGAAAATTGGTGGCCTAGCACGCCTCCGTTGCCTTGGAGGATGAGGAGCCGGTTGGGGTTGGAGGGCTTGCGGCGGTTGGGGTGGGAGTGGTTCCATGGGTTGTGGTGGGAGGGCTTCAGCTGCAACATGAATGGACATCACCAACTTAAAATGAAGGTAAGAATCATTAAAAAACACCAACAAATAATATATATATATATAATTCAAAGTGTATGGGTGTTCACTTACTGCAGGAGCGTACTCCATATCTTCAAGATGAAAATACGGAACAAAATCACATAAATGAAAAAAAAAAACGCCACAGTTAGCTAAGTACCTACAACATAGGTTACCATCACAAATCAAAAACTTTTTGATATTTAAAACATACCCATATAATTACTGCAACAATATATTAAAAAAGTACTAAGTATGTTTTGTTTTGTTTTGTTTTGTTTTTAAATAAAAAAACATGCAAACATTAAAAAAAAAAAATTACCTGATCCGAAAATAAAGGATCCCTTTTTTGGAAACTGAGAATGAAAACTGGCCTACTTTGTCACTCAAAATGGAAATGCAAACACAAACAATAGAGACACCTACAAGAGAGAGAAATGGGTAATAAGAAATAAGACACACACTCGCAACAAACACACACCATGACACCCAGGGACAGGCAACTTACCTGCTCAGAAAAGAAAGGTGCACCTTTTTGTGAAAATTCAAATAAAATCTGGCCTACTTTGGCACTCAAAATGGAAATGCAAACACAAACAATAGAGACACCTACAAGAGAGAGATATGGGCAATAAGAAATAAGATACACACTCGCAACAAACACACACCATGACACCCAGGGACAGGCAACTTACCTGCTCAGAAAAGAAAGGTGCACCTTTTTGTGAAAATTCAAATAAAATCTGGCCTACTTTGGCAAACAAAATGGGACTGCAAAAACCAAGATAGACACCTACAAGAGAGAGAAATGGGCAATAAGAAATAAAATAACCACTCTCAACACTAGAACGGACACTGTAAATTACAGGTAACAAAACTATTAGATAGTACATGTTAATAAATTTATAGCAAAAAACATTAACCACCAAACTACAAATACCCATTTTAAACCACTACAAAGGACCATTGCACACCCATACATACTTGGTTTGTTAATATCCTAATTTTTAAGAAAAATATAAAAAAAATATGCTTTAAATACGCCCTCCGCAACACAACAGTAACACATTTGCAAGCAAACCAACGCACATTTTTATGCTATATACTGCAATAAAAACTCACTCTGAAATGTGAAAGGCAACACGTCCACCTTGCTTGTGTCTTCAAACAGCATTTAGCATCATACACCCACTGACACAGGCTGCAATCAAGGCTTTTAAATAGGCTGTACAACAATTACTGGAAGTATTAGCATAATTGACACCTGTGCGAATTACCGCACTGGAAACCACACGCAGCTATAAATCGCTAGACACCTGTGCAAACACACATGCCACCAGCAACATGGCTACTCGTGAGCAGATGGCAGCAGAGATGGACCAGGTGCAGCAGCAGATGTCCGCTTTGACACATAGGCACCTAGCGCTGCGGAGGCAGATGCTGGAAGCTGCAAGTGCGGATGTTGAAATTGCAGGACCCAGTACTGTACAAACTCCATCTTCTGATACCCAGGAGTTAGGAGTGAATCCCCTGCCAGACATAGATACTGGGGAAACTGAGGGAGATTCTGGCCTAGCATCTCAAACACAAAGTACACAAGCAGCTAGTGAAGAGGAAGCTGGTGAGGAGGGACAGGACGATAGCTCACAGGCTACATCCCCCCCAAAAAAAAGACAGCCCGCATTCACTAAGAGGGAGTTACGTGTTTTGGTCACACAGGCCATGGAAAAAATTCATGGAGGCCCCAAAAACATGGGTGCTGCATCCAAAGATCGAATCTGGAGGGACATCACTGATTCTGTTAATGAAGTTGGCTCAATAGTCCGCACCTCACAGGAAGTTAGAAGACGGTAAGTGTATATTGACACACCATTTTCTGAGCCAAGTATTATTAAAAACTTAGCTAGATGTGATGTTGCCTATAGCAACCAAATACATAACATGTGTACTATCAATTAAAGCAGGTATTCATAACTTTTATGTCCCTTGCCCCTATTTTTAATCACATATGTAGTTGGGCCGACTTCAAATCCCGCCTGAAGGGCAAGAGGTCTGCGGAGTGGAATGCCTCGAGGGCAACAGGGGGAGGTCCAGCTGCCACTGTGGAGTACACAGACCTTGAGGAGATGGCGATGGACTGTGTGAGCTACGAGGAGGGGGTTGGGGTGTCTCATATGGACACGGACCTGCCTGAAATACTGAATGCACATGACTTGCCAGGTAAGTTTACACACATATTCCTAAACAACTAATTTAGTGGTTCCAAAAGTCTCATGTTTTTTTTTTCTACTCTTTTTCCACTCATTCTTCTATTTGCTTTGAACATAACACAGCACAGGTGGGTGAGCAGGTAGAGTCAGAGGAGGGTTATGTGGCTGAGGCTGAGGTGGGGGGACCTAGTGTCTCTGGCACTGTGGGACCACAGATTCCATCCGTCCAGATTCCAACTGGCCCCCCCCACCCAACCCTCTGCTATCCCGGACATCCTGTCTCAAATTGCCAGGTATGGTGAGAGCCTGAATGCCTTTCAGGACAGGATGATCCGGGAGGTAAGCCAGATACCTGTCCGGCTCACTGAGCACAGAAACAGTGTGGAGCAAGGTGTAGCTCAACTCTGCCAAGGACTGGCAGAGATCAGGCAGGGCCAAGAGCAACTCGCCTCCTCCTTCCAACAAATTGCAAATTCCATTCTGCAAGGGCTCCAGGACATCGCTGTCTCCCTTGCCCACAGTGGCAGAGAGCCAGCCACATCTGCTCCCTTCCCTCCCTCTGCCCAGGAAGAACATCCCACTGGGCAGGACCCTCGGAGGTCGCTTCGCAGACCGAGCCGTGAAGAACTACATCAGGCGGGGAAAAAGAAGAGAAAGTGATGTCTCTCCAGATGGACAGCACCCATGTTTTACATGTTGCCTCGATGTTTGGGTTTTTTTTGGCTTGTGTGGCCAGAATGTACAACTCCCTCAAAGTGAAAGGGTATATTTGTGTTTATTTAAATTGTAGCCTGTGAGTTATTTTTGTCTACACCTGAGCCATCTTCCTCTTCCTAGCGTGCTGTGTATGGTTGTGTTTGTGTGTTGGTTCCAGAATCGACCTCAGTTCCCCTAAAAGTTTCGTCTGGCTGGGGGTTCACAACATATACTTAGTAAATATTAAACATCATATTTTGTCAGAAGATGGTGTTACCATAGTACTGGGTTCTGCTATGTGAATTTTGGCACTGGCATCTGCTTGTTGCTATGTCCATCTTTGTATGTGATGCTCATTTGTAGCCATGTTGTGTTGCTGATTTACTTTATTTTTTTAAGTAAAAAAATATATAAAAAAACTTATTTGTGTGTTTTATTAAAGGTTATGCACTATGGAAAACTGTGCCCTGTAAACTTTAACATGGCATATTGACATTTGTGGAACAAGGGAACAATCAGAATATTCATACAAACATTGCATATTAAAATTTAAAACATGTATACCTTGCACAACACTTAAGTGGCCATATAAAAAAAAAAAATTAGGAACTTGGGTTACTAGGGGCAACATGGCATAGTATTAGATATGGACACATATTCCCACAAAAAAACAAAAAAATTGTATTAAGTAACATTGGGGGTCATTCCGAGTTGTTCGCTCGCTAGCCGCTTTTCGCAGCAGTGCACACGCTAAGCCGCCGCCCTCTGGGAGTGAATCTTAGCTTAGCAGAATTGGGAATGAAAGATTCGCAAAATTGCGAATAGAAATTTCTTAGCAGTTTCTGAGTAGCTCGACACTTACTCTGCCACTGCGATCAGTTCAGTCAGTTTCGTTCCTGGTTTGACGTCACAAACACACCCAGCGTTCGCCCAGGCACTCCCCCGTTTCTCCAGCCACTCCCGCGTTTTTCCCAGAAATGGCAGCGTTTTTACACACACTCCCATAAAACGGCCAGTTTCCGCCCAGAAACACCCACTTCCTGTCAATCACACTACGATCACCAGAACGAAGAAAAAACCTTGTAATGCCGTGAGTAAAATACCAAACTTCTTAGCAAATTTACTTGACGCAGCCGCAGTGCGAACATTGCGCATGCGCAGTTAGCGGAAAATCGCACCGATGCGAAGGAAAATAATGAGCGAACAACTCGGAATGAGAGCCATTAAGTGTAGGCTGCATTATGTTGTTCATGTTATTTGGTATGTACAAAAGAATATGTCTATGTCGAGAAGATTTAGCTGATGTAGTTTATAAGTTGGTTTATTCACAGTTGACTACATTTGATAGTATTAAACAAATAATTTAAACATGCATTTAACATCAAAGTATTTAAAAAAAAAATACAGTGCATTATTTGTGAGTGTGTCAGATTTATACGTGCTAACAATAAAAATGTTATGTGGCCATACAATTGCTGTTTGTAGTATTTTGTAAGAGCAATGTTTGCCAAGTAATTGGTCAACAGGTGAATTCATTGGCAAATTAATTGCTAATTAGGGCAGACACACTTGTAACAGTACTTCGCAAGTGCTGAGTAGCTGCAGACTTACTCCTCGGCTGCGACAAGATAGCGAACATTTGTTGTGTACATTTTACCATCGGATACGCATTTCTGCACAAAACAGGCCTACTGCTGGTTGCCTACTCCCACACTAGCCGCCCACTTTCACGCCCATTTCGTTAGATAGCGAAGCCGATCCTCTGTCACGCCTCTGTCACTCCCTGTTTTCGGTGGTGTAGTACGAGCTGATTTTCAGTTAGTAATTTTGCACAAGCGTCGTATTGCTCCCTTTGCGCACGCGCATTTCTGCTTTCGCGCATGCGCAGTTTGCAAATTTTTGCCGTTTGCGATGCGATGAACTGCTGCGAACAACTCGGAATGAGGGCCATGGTTTTGCCCAACTGCTAACACATTTGCTGCTGCGATCAACTCAGAATTAGGCCTATTGCACCTTTCTTCCACATATATAAACCATATTTTCAGAATGAATTTTAAGCAGTCCATATACAAATTGTTTTAGATATTTTTGCATATTTGTCATACGTAATTGTTTCAGATCTTCAAACTAAATATTTTGTCCCCCATGGCCAGTTATTCTCAGCAGTACCCTGATTCCATATGAGGCAACTTTCCCACTCCTCCTCAGGGGAGATAACTGCTGTATCACATACCAGCCTCTTTGAGAATATAGCACTGGAAACTGGCCATTTGGTAATGGTAATGAAAACCAATCTCAGATTCTGAGGAGAAATAATAATCTGGTTGATGAATACTTTCCAACTTTTGAGTTTGGATTTTGGACAATTGTGGGAGTGATGCAGGGAAGTGGCTGCACCCACACAGGAAGGTGGCATGTTCACGCATCATGGATGTTTATCCACCACGTTCCACATGCTGGATTACTGCATGTCTTATTCCGATCCACTAAAAGCACCTCTAGACTACAGTGCACATTATGGAAGGTGTATGCTCACCCCTGCTCTGTGCACACCTCCCAACGTTCTGGTCAAACCGGATCTAGGTTGGTATGCAGGGTCAACGCTCTAAGGGGCTAATTTAGACCTGATCATAGATGTGCTAAATTTAGCACATCTATAATCAGTCACACTGACATGTGGGGGAACACCCAGCACATGGCTAGTCCGCCCCGCATGTCAGTCCCTGCCCCGTCGCACAAGTAAAAGCATTGCATGGCGGCAATGCTTTTGTACTTGAAGAGTAGCTCCCCACCAGCGCAGCTCCTGCGCGCTGGCCGGTAGATACTCGTCGCTGTGAGGGTCACAGCGGCTGGGTGTGACATCACGCAGCCAGTGCGGCCCTCCCCCCAACGGTCCAGGAACGCCTGCGTTGCCCGGACCGTGCCCCCTAAATGGTGGCCAAATGCCGCCGGCCCGCCCCCTCCGGCCCAACGACTGCCTCTGCCTGTCAATCAGGCAGAGGCAATCGCAGGGCTAAGACAGCCATCGGCACAGTTCAGACCTGATCGCTGCTGTGCGAAAACGCACAGCACCGATCAGGTCTGAATTAGGCCCTAAAATAGGTACTATCTCATCTAAATTGGTACAACTGGGAAGTATGGAGCTGGGTCAAAAAGGAAATGTTTTGCCCTAGAAGAGAAAAAGATTAGTTTGTTGGTTCAGACTAATGGGTCTCAGATAAAAATAATGTACTGGGAATAGGCAGGGCCGGATTAACAATGGGGCGGATGGAGCTGCAGCTCCAGGCCGCCCATTGAAAATAGGCCCACAGGCCCCTACAATGCAGCCGGCGCCAGCCAGGGTATTGTACCTGGTGGAGCCAGTGTCCGCTGCAGGTCATCTCGCAAATGTTTGCTGAAATGCATTGTGCCCCCAATCTCCCACTGCTCCGTCTCCGGAAGCTCAGTGCCGTCCAGGGGTGGGCGGAGAGTGTGAAACTGAAACCACGCCCACGATGTCATTGCTGGGCAAATGGGAGTAGGATGAGGCGGGGATGGGAAACTAGCCCCAAGAGCCAGCATCATTGGGTGTGTGGGGTGTCCAGTCCCCGGAGGCTCTGGGTTGTGGGCAGGGCTGGCGCCAGACTGGACATATGATTTTGATGTCACCTGTAGCTACCACGGGTGCAGGATGTACGGCTGCTATGGGGCCGAAAAACCAGTACACTCCTCCTGCAACAAGTACTGCTACACATGTTTGAGAATGCAACAGTGGGAACGCCACGCCTCCCAGCAACATACAGTCGGGTTGGACCACACCAGGCAGCCACTGACAGCATCAGACGGAAAACACCAGGATAAGAGGAGCCCGCAGCCTGACGCCTCCGAGAAGTAGCCGCACACCTAAAGAGGTGAGCGCTCAGTGCCTGCAGTAGCGCCTGAGAAGTGAGCACAAGCGGGAGGTATGCCCACTCATGGGAGAATGCTGTGGAGAGTAGTCACTCTCTTGTGGCTGGGAATGGTAAAGGGCATAGCAATGGGGCCCACACAGATATAGTTACGCCCCTGACCCTGTGTGCCTGCCACCACACCCTGTGTGCCTGCCACCACACCCTGTGTGTCTGTCACCTCACCCCTGTGTGTGCCTGCCACCTTATCCCTGTGTGCCTGACGCCTCACCCCTGTGTGCCTGCCACATCACCCTATGTGTGTGTCTGCCACCTTGCCCTATGTGCCTAATGCCTCACGCCTGTGTGTGCCTGCCACCTCACCCCTGTGTGTCTGTCACCTCACCCTGTGTCTGATGCCTCACCCTTGTGTGCCTGCCACATCACCCTATGTGTGTGTCTGCCACCTTACCCTATGTGCATAATGCCTCACCCCTGTGTGTGATGATCCCTCACCCATGTGTGTGCCTTCCACCTTATCCCTGTGTATGCCTGACACCTCACCCCTTTGTGTGCCTGCCACCCTACGCCTGTGTGCCTAATGCCTCACCCATGTGTGTCTGTCACCTCACCCTGTGTGCCAGAAGTTCACCCCTGTGTGTGTCTGTCACCTCACCCAGTGTGCTTGACGCCTCACCCGTGTGTGTCTGTCACCTCACCCCTGTGTGTGCCTGCCACCTTATCCCTGTGTGCCTGACACCTCACCCCTGTGTGTGCCTGCCACCATACCCCTATGTGCCTGATGCCTCACCCCTGTGTGTGCCTGCCACCTTACCCCTGTGTGCCTGATGCCTCACCCCTGTGTGTGTCTGTCACCTCACCCTGTGTGTCTGTCACCTCACCCCTGTGTGTGCCTGCCACCTTATCCCTGTGTGCCTGACGCCTCACCCCTGTGTGCCTGCCACATCACCCTATGTGTGTGTCTGCCACCTTGCCCTATGTGCCTAATGCCTCACCCCTGTGTGTGCCTGCCACCTCACCCCTGTGTGTCTGTCACCTCACCCTGTGTGCCTGATGCCTCACCCTTGTGTGCCTGCCACATCACCCTATGTGTGTGTCTGCCACCTTACCCTATGTGCCTAATGCCTCACCCCTGTGTGTGATGATCCCTCACCCATGTGTGTGCCTTCCACCTTATCCCTGTGTATGCCTGACACCTCACCCCTTTGTGTGCCTGCCACCTTACGCCTGTGTGCCTAATGCCTCACCCATGTGTGTCTGTCACCTCACCCTGTGTGCCAGAAGTTCACCCCTGTGTGTGTCTGTCACCTCACCCAGTGTGCTTGACGCCTCACCCGTGTGTGTCTGTAACCTCACCCCTGTGTGTGCCTGCCACCTTATCCCTGTGTGCCTGACACCTCACCCCTGTGTGTGCCTACCACCATACCCCTATGTGCCTGATGCCTCACCCCTGTGTGCCTGCCACCTTACCCCTGTGTGCCTGATGCCTCACCCCTGTGTGTGTCTGTCACCTCACCCTGTGTGCCTGACGCCTCACCCCTGTGTGTGTCTGTCACCTCACCCTGTGTGCCTGAAGCCTCACCCGTGTTCGTCTGCCACCTCACGCTAAGTGCCTTCCACCTTACCCCTGTGTGCCTGCCACTTTACCCCTGCGTGTACCTGCCGCCTCACCTGTGTGTATCTGCCACCTTACCCTTGTGCTGCCCCCTTACCCTCAACCTGTGTGCCTGACACATCAAAGACATATAAGCGGAGCAACATAATGTGGGTGCAACTCCATGGGGGGTGCAGTGCGACCGTCGTCGGGACAGATGACTGACGGCAGCCAGCCACTAACACTACGGCATCTGTACACAGTACCAAATAAAAAACAATTTCTGGCCCAGGCACGTTTGAGCCCAGCACTACTCGGAAGACGAGTTCAGCGTTGCATAGGCCTTGATGTCATGCACCTACGCGCCACACAGTGCATACTGACTTAGTCTGCTGCTGAGGGCAAGTGAGGAGGAGAGAAGCCAGATTCCACTGCAAGTTCTGCAATTACATCTCTGACATACTGTCTTTCAGGTTAATCTTCTGTGGGGGCAATGGGGGTGATTCAGAGTTGATTGTAGCTGTGCTAAATTTAGCACATCTACGACCAGGCACACTGACATGCGGGGGGACGCTCAGCACAGGGCTAGCCCGTCTCGCATGTCAGTCCCTGCCCTATTGTAGAAGTACAAAAGCATCACACAGCGGCAATGCTTTTGTACTTCCGGAGTAGCTCCCGGCCAGCGCAGCTTTTGCGTGCGACATCATGCAGCCACTGCGGCCTGCCCTCCGCACGGTCCGGCCAATGCAGCCAAACGCCGCCGTGCTGCACCCTCCCGCCCAGCGAACGCCTCTGCTTGTCAATCAGGCAGAGGAGATCGCTAGGCAACGACAGCCGTCGGCTGTCAGCCATGCGCCTGCGCACTGCGGCGCCGGTGCATGCGCACTTCTGACCTGATCGCTGCACTGCAATAAACGGCAGCGTGTAATCAGGTCAGAATGACCCCTAATGTGGGTTATTATCTTCCTGTGGGGGGAAATGTGGGTTATTATCTTCCTGTGGGGTGCAATGTGGGGGGGAGGGTTTCGGTGGGAGAAAATGTGGGGATGATTGTGCACAGTCGTATCTGTATTGGCGTCTTTTGCCAGATACACATCTGTGACTTTACGCAAATGCAGCTACAAGGCCCTTCCCTGGTGTACATCCATACATATGAATGTGCTAGGACTGAGGCACCCACTTGCAGCATCTGTAGACTTTGTAACAACGATTGGTGCTTCTGTGGGTGCACTATTGAAGCAGTGATGATACTATGATTTGGAGGTCACTACGGTTTAGCATACTGTGTATTGGGGGCATTGTGGTATGTCATACTATGAATTCGGGCACTATGGTGGCATACAATAAATTGGTGGGCACTATGCTGTGGCATACTTTAAATTGGGGGGCGCTGTGTATATCATACTATGAATTGGGGTCACTATGGTGTAGTATACTATGAATTGGGTTCCTGAGACTAACGTGTAGAGGAGTCTGATGACAAATAGGGAAGCCTGAAGGCGCGTATGTGTTGTTCTATAAATTTTTTCATATATTTTTGGCTGCAAATGATTTTTAGAAAAAATTGTGGAGTCCTTCATATCTATCTATCTATCTATCTATCTATCTATCTATCTATCTATCTATCTATCTATCTATCTATCTATCTATCTGTATATACACTTCTAAAACCGATTTTAGGGGGCTCCATTTTTTTTATTTGCCCTGGGCTTCATGAATCCTAGTTACGCCTCTGCCTGCCATCACCAGCTCAGGTCACTCACCTCCCCAGCCACCCCCACCTCGAACCGGCCAGCTGAAGTCCCGACCACTCCATGGCCTGTCTGAAACTGCCTGCCCCTGCCTGAATCTTCCTGAGACTCCGACCCCAGACCCATCCGCGGCTCCGCCCCATACCACACAAAGTCGTTGTCCCCCCCCCCCCCCCCCCCTCATCCAGTGTTATTGTTCATGCTTACCATTTCCACCACTTCCCCTGACAATCAAATGCGGGATGAAAGAGGGGAAGGGTATGGGTCAGGAGGCTGCTGTTTGTGAGGAGATCTGGGTCCTCCATGGATGTCAGAGCAGAGCTGGCGTGCAAATCCTGGTGAGTTGCAGCAGACACCAGGCCTGGGGGTCTACTATCCCATATTTAAGTGGTTTCTGTAAGTTTATCTGTGTTGTGTGTGTCAGTAAGTGTGGGGTCTGAGTCAGTAAGTGTGTGTGTCAGTAAGTGACAGTCATTAAGTGGTGTCTGTCATGTGTGTCTGTATCAGTAAGTTGTATCTGTGTCAGTAAGGAGTATCTATCAGTAAGTATGCACGTGCCAAAAAGTGATGTCTGTGTCCGTAAGCAGTGTGCGTGCCAGTGTTTATGTCAGTAAGTGTGTCTGTGTCAGTAAGTGTGACTGTGTCAGTATGTTTGTTAGTAAGTGGAATTTGTGTCAGTAAGGGGTGTCTGTGTTAGTAAGTGGTATCTGTCAGTAATGGGTGTTTGTGTCAGTAAGGGGTGTTTGTTTATGTAAGTGTGTCTGTGTCAGTAAAGGGGTCTGTATCAGGGTGTCTGTGCCATTAAGTGTGTATGTGTCAATAAGGGGTGTCTGTATCAGTGTATTTGCATCAGTAAGTGGAATCTGTGTTAGTAAGTGGTGTCTGTGTCGGTTTGAGTGTCCCAGGACGTCTCAGTTCTCTCTCTCTCTCTCTGCCCCCATCTTTTCTAATCATTCCACATCTGCTGTGTTGCCCCATCATTGCTACCCTTTCCACCTTCTTTGCATGTTGACACAGCTCTCTGTATTATATGGAGGTCACTGTGATGCTCCCTGTATGATATGGTGGTCACTGATGCTCTGCATTATATGGTCGTCACACACTTTTTTTGTTATAGTTAACTAATAAGTGGTTGAAGGTAGGCACTAGCTATAAATAGCCCCACTCATGGCACAGGCCACACCCCCTATTTAGAGAACATCCACACCACACTGGTCACATCCCCTCATCGCTAGTTACACTGCTGCAGCGCTTGTCACACCTTCTTCTGAGGCACACAATAGGCCCTTCATAAATTTCAGCTCCAGGCCCATCTGGACTTTAATCTGGCACTGGGAATAGGATCAGAATGATAAATGTTGGAGAAAAATAATGTACTGGGAGTGGGATCAGAATGCCTAGACCCAGGAGAAAAAAAATGTATTGAGAGTTGGATCAGAATGCCTAGACCTAGGAGAAAAAGAATGTATCGAGGGTGGAATCAGGATGCCTAGGCTTAGGAGGAAAAGAATGTACTGGAAGTGGGTTCAGAATGTTAGACCTAGGTTAAAAAGAATGTACTGGGAGTGGAATCAGGATGCTAAGCTTAGGAGAAAAAGAATGTGCTGGTAGTGCGATCAGAATGCTAGACCAAGGCAAAAAATAATGTACTGGGAGTGGGATCAGAATGCCTAGACCCAGGAGAAAAAAAATGTATTGAGAGTTGGATCAGAATGCCTAGACCTAGGAGAAAAAGAATGTATCGAGGGTGGAATCAGGATGCCTAGGCTTAGGAGGAAAAGAATGTACTGGAAGTGGGTTCAGAATGTTAGACCTAGGTTAAAAAGAATGTACTGGGAGTGGAATCAGGATGCTAAGCTTAGGAGAAAAAGAATGTGCTGGTAGTGGGATCAGAATGCTAGACCAAGGCAAAAAATAATGTACTGGGAGTGGGATCAGAATGCCTAGACCCAGGAGAAAAAAAATGTATTGAGAGTTGGATCAGAATGCCTAGACCTAGGAGAAAAAGAATGTATCGAGGGTGGAATCAGGATGCCTAGGCTTAGGAGAAAAAGAATGTGCTGGTAGTGGGATCAGAATGCTAGACCAAGGCAAAAAAAAATGTACTGGGAGGGGGATCAGAATGCTAGGTCTAGGAGAAAATGAATGTAATGGGCAAGGGATCAGAATGGAACTGGATCAAATGGTTAGCCTAGAAGAAAAATAAAGAAATGGCAGTATAGAGGAAGAGGGATAAAGAGGACTTACCGTAAATGTTTTAATACATTATTGAGGACAGACATTTTCTATATGTACAAATAGTAGAAATAGTTTATTGTCACTAAAAACATTTAAAAATTAAGAAGTAAAATTAGAATGCAGTACACTTATATTTCAGTGAGCAATGGGGGTCATTCCGAGTTGATCGCTCACTAGCTAGTTTTAGCAGCCGTGCAAACACTATGCCGCCGCCCACTGGGGAGTGTATTTTAGCTTAGCAGAAGTGCGAACGCTTGTGCAGCCGAGCTCTGCAAAAACAGTTTGTGCAGTTTCTGAGTAGCTCTGAACCTACTCAGCGCTTGCGATCACTTCAGCCTATTCGTGTCCGGATTTGACGTCATACACCCGCCCAGCGAACCCCCAGCCACGCCTGCATTTTTTCAGACATGTCTGTATTTTTGCAAACACTCCCTGAAAACGGTCAGTTGACACCCAGGAATGCCTGTCAATATTCTTGCGGTCATCAGTGCGACTAAAAACTTTGCTACAACCTGTGCACAACCACAACGTACGACGCGCGTGCGCATTGCGGTGCATACGCATGCGCACAAATGCCGATTTTTAGCCTGATCGCTGTGCTGCGAACAACGGCAGCTAGCGATCAACTCAGAATGACCCCCAATATACGAATTCAGACCAACAACTTGGACTATACTAGACCACTGGGGCAAATTACACTGGCGACCATTGCTCAGGCCAGGGAATCAGGTGGTTAATGTCAGCAAGGGGAGGTCAGCGCTTCCCCAGTGGCTTCAGCCCATGGTGCCATTCCGCTGAGGTCTTCCAGCCCTGAGCTGCTCCTCCTACACCCTCCTCCCTCTGAGAGACGCTGGGCAGCCATTTTCAGCTCTAAAGGTCTCTGGGAATGCTGGGTCCAGTCTCCCTGTATAGCTCTCCCAGTAGGAGTAAGGCTACCAGCGCTATTTCCTACCAGCCACTGCAGCTGAGTACTTGATTTTGATTTCTGCCAACTGCAGTTCAGTTTTGATTTGTTCATTGTATGTGACTTATGCTAGCTCTGTTGTCTGCTTATTCTTGCTGTTGTGATATGTAGCTATCCCTATTTTTCTCAGTAACCCTCAGATACTTAGTGTGTACAGGGTTTTCCATGATGCACATTACAAAATACATATTTGTAGGGACACATTGTCACATACTATTTTGTGTTGCACACTGCATATTGCCATATTGTGTGTACATCTCTCGCAGCTATGGCTAGCAAAGGCGAAGGAACTAATCAGGCTCTGCCCCTACCCTGGTGTCCTGTATAACCTGTGCACCAAGTCTATCACCTCAGGATGTTTTGCAAAATGTTCAGTGCGCCTCTTTCTATGCCCTGTCAAAGTCGAAAAATATTGTAATACATGCCCCATGTACTAACCCCATGCACATGCCCGCTGCGCGTGCACTCAGTCTGCCGTGCGTGGACATATCCGCAATTTGCATAACGTAGCTCCCCACGGCCATGCGCCTTAGAGCGTGGTATGCGCGTTTACGGTAGAGTTTGTGAACGCATAGAGGGTTATTAGAACATTACATATTTTAACCCAAATAGTGCACATTGTACACATAGCCCCCTGCACCACATCAGAAAGAAATAGCTGTTTAAAATGATAACAGAACAAAGGGATTCACCTTTACAGGATAGGAGGGGACAGAACAAGGTTACAAGGTGGTGTTTGGTATCCAGCTGTAGGGTATTTTAAGGGAAACATTCTGGTGTTGGTTTGAGGAAAATTGCATGTTCCTGAGGATAGTTAGATGCAGAAGCAGAATATAGGTTTAAACTTTATTTACTGTATATTATGTATGCGGGGGGAATCCAGAGGAGACCACCCACAAGAGCAGTTGAGAAAGACATAGCCCACCTTTTCAAATCAACCTATGACCTCTCCCGTAATGAAAAGGTACATCTCTGTGTCCAATAGACAAAGGGATTACAGTGACCATTGTATTGTTTTGGATGAAGTGAATAAAGAGAGCTTGCAGCAGGTTTGGACACACAAGACTCTGAACGCTATCTGTATGACCAGCGGAGGACCGACTCGGGTTGCGCTTGCGAACATTCTCACGTATGTACATTCTCTGTAGCCATTATTCTGTTTAGATTTACTTGTTAGCCTGTAGTGTATGAATTGTATTGTTTACCTTTTTGGAATCAATCCACAGTGGCCTAAGAACCCTGTGGTTTCAACTACAAATCGGTGTGGTGTCTTCAATTTCCTGCAAGGGAGTTTAAAGTGTATTTATCTGTATAAGGTGTATAAGTATTGATAAGGTGTACGCACTGCGGGTACTTTATACCATCAGCGCTACTTAAGGTTTAAGGTATAACATCATTGCAGAGCTTTGCTGCATAAGGTTTAAAGTGTAATCATGTCATTGCATTGTATAACTGTATAAGGTTTTAAGGTGTATTAATTGTGTGTGCGCACGCTGTGTGTGCTTTGTACCCACAGTGCGGCGTTTGTACACTGAGTGCGTACACGGTACGGGACTCTGTGCGCAAATAGCGTACAAAGTACGTAGCGTGAGCTAGCGACCGCAGCAGCTCCATGGTAAAGGTGTGTTTAAAGGTATAGCTTTATGGTTTAAGATAAAATCAACATTATCAGCCCCATCTGGCCAGTCAGCCCCCCATATGGTGAGTGCTGCGCTACCGTATTATGCTGCTGGAGTCGCTGCCAGAGCCAGACATGGATGGCATCCCCCCCAGCCACCACCCGCTGTAAGGGTAAACCGCCGGCATAACCAAGTCTAATGGCATACTCCTCTGCAGCCCTAATAATGCCTCATTCCCCTTCTGCCAGCGTCCCTCCTTCTTACCTCCACACCATCCCTGTCAGCACACCTGGCCTCACACCCTTGTCCTCGCACCCCTGCTGGCAGATATGATCACCGCGCACCCCTGCCCCCCCCCCATTCCGCCAGCACACATGATCATCGCGTACCCCCCTTCCCCCCGCTGGCACACATGATCCCCTGTATAGTGTCAGTGAGTGAGTGAGTGTGTGTTTGTGTGTGTGTGTATGGACCCCTGTATAGTGTCAGTGTACGTGTGTGTGTACGGACCCCTGTATAGTGTCAGTGTGTCAGTGGCGTGCGGTGAGGTCAGTGGCTGGTGAGGAACTGCAGCCCATCGAGTCCCGCTGATGACTCCTACCGCCGTTGAGCCAGTGCTCGCTACTGCCGCCGCCCCATTGTGGGGGGGTTGGGGTACTGTGTCTAGGGGTCCAGTAAACAGGGTGGGGAATGTGTGGGAGGAGGTGGTAGGATGGTTAGTGTATGTACCCACTGCTTTCAGGGGGGGTACTCTATGTTCAGGAGGCCGGGGGGAAGGGGGGATTACGGGTATGTTCCAGGGGCAGGTGGGAAGCATTGAGCAGGATGGGAGCAGTAGAAGTGCAGAGCAGAGGGTAGGATGGGAGTAGTCATGGTGGAGAGCAGGGGCAGGCTGGGATTAGTAGTAGTGAGGAGCAGTGGGGGCAGACTGGGACTAGTTGTGGTGAAGAGCAGGGGGCAGGCTGGGAATAGTAGTGGGGAGCATAAGGAAGACTAAATAGTAGTGGTGGGGAGCAGGGAGCAGGATGGAAGTAGTAGTGGGAAGCAGGGGCCAGGCTAAGAGTAGTAGTGGTGGGGAGCAGGGGGCAGGAAGGAAGTAGTAGTGGTGGAGAGCAGGGGGCAGGCTGGATGTAGTAGTGGGGAGCAGGGGCCAGACTAAGAGTAGTAGTGGGGGCAGGGTGGAAGTAGTAGTGGAAAGTGGGGGACAGGATGGGAGCCAGAGAAGTGCAGAGTGGGGGGGGGTAGGCAGGGATTAATAGAAAGGGGGTCAGGATGGGATCAGTGGTGGGAAGAAGTGGGCAGGATGAGAGTGGAAGGGACTCGGCGAGCGAGTTAGAATAAGCTGAACAATGATCTCACCTCTTCTTTGCAGCTCCCGGGTCTCAGCCACTGTTGCTCCCTCCATGCTGACAGCAGACTCACACAGTACATACGGACACTCGGAAAGCCTGAGTGGAAGTGATGGGTCACTCTTTTCCGGTAGCTCACACCCGTTTCTTCCCTGTGTGGTCCAGGGGAGCTTGGACACGGGGGTGGATGCAGCCTGCGATCGGGTTGGAGGGGGTGGGGCGCAGCACCTCTGCACCAACTTTACATGATCGGCTCTTCAATGCTTCCATGCCAGCCTACACACACTGTAGTGCCCGCCCCCCACCCCCACACGCCATCAAAGTAACAGCCGGGATACTGCCATTGGTATTGTGATCAGCGGTCTTACTCATCATACTCAACCCGTCTCAACACTACCTGTGTATTTTGAAAATGTGTCATGTGGTAATAGATAAACTTGTGCATCAGCAAGGAGATCTGTCAAGGATTCTTAAGGGCCAAGTTTGGCCACCACTGCCCTGTGGGAATGTTTGAATAACCTTTGAGAAGGAACAAGAGTAGACATCACACACAGGACCAGTTGTTATAGGAGGAGGAGGCTGGAGGCTGGTGATAATGCCCTATGACCTCTTGCAGTCACTTTCACTAGTATAACTGTAAATATGGCTGGCGCTGTCTGGGTGACAGTCGGCGGTGGAGGTGGCCCTGGGAGAGGGGCAAGACCTCCTTTGCAGCCCTACTCTTACTGGATATGATGCAGCTTTAGAAAAGGTAATGCCACTGGCGCTGCTGTATATGGTGGGAGTGGTTATATTATAGGCAGCCGCAGGTGTAAACTTGGTGGGGTGGGGGGTGGCTAACACTTGTAGCAGCCGGCCCGGGAAGGGGGATGGTTTGCTGACAGGCAGCCCCAGATAAGACAACGGGTCCGGCAGCTGCCTTGGCGTCCCACCAGGGCAATCCGTCCCTGCCTCCCTGCTCTCCGCTCCTGCTGCTGAGCACAGCATGTTTGCTGCTCGGCTGGACCGGCCCATCTGGCAGATCTGCCAGAAGATGGCCAGTTCAGAACTGCCCACTGCCCAAACACATCTGTTTCAGTGACAGGGGTGTGCTTTCACGTGGCTGAAAGCACGCCCCTGTCAAAGAGGCACTGCTATTAGGTGCCGCCTAGAGGACTTTTTTTAATGGTCTTTTCTGCCCAATGCTTAGCTCCGCCCCCCACTTCCGGACCTTTTACATTGCTATCTCCGAAATACATTTAAAACTTTTTCTTTTACACATTAAAAATGATTAAAATAATAGAAAAGGATATACTTATGACACTTAATATGTGTCATAAGTATAGTCTTTGTATTATATTAATCATTAATGACAGGGGAGGCACTGCCTCCCCTGACTGCACGTCCCTGCAGTGTGTGTGTGTGTGTGTGTGTGTGTGTGTGTGTGTGTGTGTGTGTGTGTGTATGGACCCCTGTATAGTGTCAGTGTGTCTGTGTGCGTGGGTGTGTGTGTAAGGACCCCTGTATAGTGTGTGTATGTGTGTGTGTAAGGACCCCTGTATAGTGTGTGTGTATGGACCCCTGTATAGTGTCAGTGTGTGTGTGTGTGTACGGATCCCTGTATAGTGTCAGTGTATGTGTGTGCGTGTAAGGACCCCTGTATAGTTTCAGTGTGTTTAAGGACCCCTGCATAGTGTGTGTGTCTCCTGTAAAGTGTCAGTGTGTGTGTGTGTGTGTGTGTGTGTGTGTGTGTGTGTGTGTGTGTGTGTGTGTGTGTGTGTGTGTGTGTGTGTGTGTGTGTGTGTGTGTGTGTGTGTGTGTGTGTGTGTGTGTGTGTGTGTGTGTGTGTGTGTGTGTGTGCGCGTGTGCAATGTATGGTGGGTTGGCTTGCTGGCTGCTACACGTGCTTGTCCAGTGCAGCAACACTGAAGCTTCATCACTGCACTCTACAAGGGAGATCCCACTTGCTGGAGCTGGGTGGACGCCGCCGTGAGCCTCCTCCTCCACTGCTCTCCCACTGCTGCTCCCACCACCGCAGACATCTCTCCTGCGCAGCCGCTGACAGCTCCTCCCCCCTCCCGGGCCACACTGACAGCTCCCCTCCACCAGTGCCGCTGATAGCCCCCCCCCCCCCCCCCACGGCGCAGCTGACAGTTCCACCCCCCCAGCACCACTGACAGCTCCCCTCCCCCGATGCCGTTGACAGCTCCCCCTGCCGCTGCTGTCAGCGCACCCGGCAGCCGCTGACAGCGGCAGGACATGACACTCGGAGCGGCCAAATCCGACAGTCGGATTTGGCCTCTCTTTTGAATAGGAATTGTTGGGTCCATTCCGACAACAGCATGTCGGAATGGACCCGACTCTTATTGAATATTCCCCTTTGTCTCCAGGTGGCTCCTGTACTCAACTCTAATACTGTGGCCGGAAGCCAGGGCCGGATTAATGTTTGTGGGGGTCTCAGGGCAATTAACCTGTGGGGGCCCCCAGCAATAAAATGGTCAATAAAATCTGCGGACAGTGCTATTAAAAAGTACCATGTAAATACTCTCAGCATCACAAATGTGCAGTTCACATTATGCCACACAGAAACACTACCCTGCATGCTGGTGACGTAGCTATGTGTGATGGCCGCTGGGTGACCGCCCCAGTTGCCTTGTTGATAATCTGACTGAGGAACAGGTATCCCTGCACTGTATGAGCTATAGGACAAAGTGCATAGCTGCAAACTAAGGGGGTGATTCAGATGTGGTTGGATTGAGCATGGCTGCTGCTTCCCGATGCTCATATGGTAGTGCAGCAGGAGGCGTCTGGTATAAGCAGACACCTTCTGCATGGATGTATGATCCTCTGCTGCATCTGAGGTGCACCATCAGCCAGCTTAGTGAACCTGAGGTTATGCAGCTCTGTTCCTAGGGCCAGGAAATGTCCATCAGAACACAGAGATCCTGGCCTTGTCACTCCCACAAAACATGAAACAGCACCAGTCACCGCCTCCTCCCTGCCTCCAAATGGCTGCAGACTTACTCACTTGACGTCTGCATCTGTACTGTGTATGACGACACAGGACTCGTACTGTACATGCACAGTATGGGCTTGGCATATTCGCAAAGTACCAAACATCAGTATTTGCCAGTACTGTGTCAGGACCTGAATCATGCCCTACTGCATGTGTGAGACTTCTTGTGCCTATTTAATGGACGGAAAGACATGTTATATGAGCCCATTTATTTCTAATCAGCTACAGGACTGGTTCTCTATCACTGCGCAGTGGAACTGGAAGCTCGGATTTTAGCTTTTACTTCCACTTTGTAACAGAAAACGTTTAAAATGTTTAAAAAAAAACAAAAAAAAACACAAAACTGAAATAATAATATTTTATGTATAAACCTACTGGATTTGACTTTTAATTAACAAAATAAATAAAATACTTTTTTTGTATGAATATGCTCAGTATGATAATAGAAACAGGAGGAAAGCCGTGGTACTGCCATTGTTAAATAGGCATCCCCATGCTTTGTACAGTTTCTTGCCCTTTATATAGATTCAGTATGTAATACTGATGGGCGGGATGCCGTCCGTCAGTATACCAACAGCGGCATCTCGGCCACCAGGATGCCGGCAGCAGGGCGAGCGCTAGGTTATGGGGCTAATTCAACAAGGAACGCAAAACTGCAAAAATTGCGAAAATACCCATAATGCGCATGCGCACAAAACACAACAGTCAAGCGAAATAAAATCTGAGACAAAAAATACAACTTCTGAGACGTAGCAAAAACTGCGTATACACTACAAAAACTAGGCGTGTAGGGGGCGTACTAAAGGGTTGGACTTTCAAAAACTATGAGCAGGGGCATGTTGTGGGCGTATGCAGATTTTAGATAGGCGGAGCATACGCATTTTTTGCAACTGAACGCACATTTGTGGTGTGCACTTTCTGAGTGACTACAGGTCTACCTTAAAATCTGCACAAGCTGACCTCAGTTGTAGAATGTTCGATATATACTGCCAGGGCCGGTTCTACACCTTGTGGCGCCCAGTGCGAAAGTTTCCACTTTGCGCACCCCCCGCGGCAAAAGTTTGTGCGCGCAAAAAAAATAGGGGCATGGCCTCATAGGGGAGGGGCGTGGCTGCAGTTATGCTCCTAGTAGCTGTGCCCCCAGATTTGCCCCAAGTAGTTGTGCCCCCAAGTTGATTTGCCCCCAGTAGTTGTACCCCCTGTTGCTTTGCCCCAGTAGTTGTGCCCCCTTTCTTTGCCCCCAGTAGTTGTGCCCTGTTTATTTGCCCCCAGTAGTTGTGCCCCCTCTTTCTTTGCCCCCAGTAGTTGTGCCCCCTTTCTTTGCCCCCAATAGTTGTGCCCCATTTCTTTGCCCCCAGTAATTGTGCACACACACACACACACACACAAAAATGAAAAAAAAAAAACACAATACTTACCACTGCCCCGCTCCTGCTTCCCGATCGCTGCTGCTGCTCCGTCTGGCCGCTGGCTCCTCTCTATGGGAGAGACGTCATGACGTCTCTCCTATAGCAGCGCCGCACAAACACTAGAGGTCAATACTGACCTCCAGTGTCTGTCGCTGGAGCCGGCTGCAGCGGATACCCACACAGCCCACGGCGTCTGCTGCAGCTGTGGAGCGGGGTGCGGGCAGGCGGCGGTGCCTGTGGCCGCGCCCCCATGCCGCAGCACCCCGGGATCCGCTCCTGTATACTGCAATCATTGCTTCATTACACCTAGCTGAAGCAGCTCACACTGCTGACCACAATTCAGTTTATTCAGCTGCATTGAAACGTAACAACATGTAAGGGAGCTTTAAACTATTTAACACATGTATTACTCTAAAATATATGTTAGTAGTAACCTAATAATTCTTTAAGTTAATAACAATGCTGGTTTGTCAAGTACACACTTGTTTTCCTTACAAACATGTACAATAACATTTATAAGCAATTTTTTTTTTTTGGTTAATGGCTTTTTGTTTAAAAGCGGAGTTATTTATGATTTAAAGCAACAAACAATTATCTTCAAAAATCATACCCACATACATGTGTAAGGTTCCCCCCCCCCCCCTTGACAAAGAAACACATGTTCAATAATATCACCAAAATAATTGTGATTTTGTGGACATTTTAATTATGCACCACTTTTTTTGTTTAAAAAAATATATATTTTCACATTAAACAATAACATAAGGAATGTTGGGGGTAATTCCAAGTTGATCGCAGCAGGATTTTTGACAGCAATTGAGCAAAACCATGTGCACTGCAGGGGAGGCAGATATAACATTTGCAGAGAGAGTTAGATTTGGATGGGTTATTTTGTTTCTGTGCAGGGTAAATACTGACTGCTTTATTTGTACACTGCAAATTAGATTGCAGATTGGATACACCCCACCCAAATCTAACTCTCTCTGCACATGTTATATCTGCCTCCCCTGCAGTGCACATGGTTTTGCCCAATTGCTAACAAAAATCCTGCTGCGATCAATTTGGAATTACCCCCGTTAATAATAACAAAGAAACATTAATATGTCATGTATATAAACTTTCAACATAAAAAAACTATTTTGTTTCCTTTTTCCGTCTGCGTTTGTGGATTCACCAGCAGAAGTAGCTCTTCTTGTTGTTTGACGCATCCTGTCAGTAGGCATGGTTGACTCAATGTTATGTGTAGCTGATGTTAAATTGTGACATCAGAAACCTTTACGCAAAAAATGCGACTAACTGTACGTTTTTTCGCAAAAAATGCGGATTTTTAAATTTCATTGCAAAATTTGCAAATTTGACATGTCCACCTTTTTTGTAACATTAAATTAGGGTTGCAGAATTTCCATTTGGATGTGTTTTCGCAATTTTGCGATTGGTCGCAGTTTTTGCAAATTTGTACTTTTTACGATACTTACTGAATTAGCCCCTATATTCCACGACACCCATAGAGGGAGAAAAGTCTGTGGCGTCGGCATTGTACCACTGTGTGGGATCCTGGCATCGGCATTGTGATCGCCGGGATCCCGTACAGCGGGATCTTCACCACTGCCCTTTATATACACTAGATAAATAAAATAGCATGTTATTTACATATAGTGGACACAGACCTTGTGTGGACTGACACAATATTTGTGATAATGCAGCCTGTCTATTTATTATTAAGTGCCAGTTTGTATTTTCATGAATATTAGGTCAGCCCACAACATGGCGGCCTCCACATAATACCTCTGATGTCACCGGGAACTTCCTAGTCATCTGACATTTTATATTCTCATTAAAATTGGTTCAGCTGCCTCTATTTTGTGTAGGTAAACTAGGTATTAGATGCACTTTTAATATGGACTTTTACGGACTGAGAAGATACTTATATAACAACAGACTTTATATTATAATGTGAGTTCTTAATAAAGCACCCTTGTGATACTATGTTATACATGTTTTGTATAGTGATGCAAATTTCTCATGTGGATGGACATCATTCCCCTGCTCAGGAGAAGCTACACAGCAGAATCAGGGAGGATTTTACGCCAGGTAGGAGACTATCAGGTAATTACATGTCACTTTCATCAGTGCCTCCGACTCTTCAGTCTTGTGTAACTAGAAAGCACATCATATCCTTCCAGAGAGCAAGCTGGAATTTGCAGTTCAAAAAATGCTGGAGAACTATAGGTAACCCTGGCATACACCCAGCTATATAATATACTTAGGTGGAGGTCAAATAGTCATGGGAACTTTGCACAGGTTATCTGGGTAGGAAAACTGTGCTTGTTTCCATTCACATCCCTTAGAAGTGTAAAAAAAATAAAGCAAGGTCTACGGTAGTAACCAGATAGGTACACAGATGGAACCTCACACTTAGTTACATCATCCCCTTAAATCAAGTTCTTGGTACCTAAAATCACCTGAAGAGATGGCTTGCTGCTCATGCACAAGTCACAATGGGCCATTACTGTATGCTCACCACCCAGGCTGAGCTTTGCCTGTCAGGCCATGATCTGGGTTCGGCTCAGATAAGGGAAAACTCAGCTAAATTTTCCATCTGTGTCCGAATTAGGGAAAATACCTATATATGTCTCCCCTACATGGCCATCACTGGAGAAGCCCAGGCTTACATATGGTCATATGCTCAAATAGCATGTAACACTAGGATATTCATTATTTGACTCCATTATTGTATATGGTGTTCCCCCTTCTTTGTCTAGTCTACTCTCCCTTGCTTAAGCTTATGCTGAATTTAACTAGCTGTGCCAGATTACTGGTATGGGGGCTGTGGTGTTCACCCCATGGCCCCCATACAGGACTGGACCACCAGGAAGATGGTCCCCACTTCTTTTGTGTTTCTGCCTCAAGTCCTGGTCACAGGCGCTCAGTAGCACTTACTCCCAGATCCGACATTCGGAGCGGGTGCAGGCTCCTATGAAGGCAGCTATAGTGGCATAATGCAGACTGGTAGGTGCTTCAGAGTGGCATAGTACAAATGGGTAGGTATGTCAGTGACGTGTGTGGCATATTGCAAAGTGCTAGGTACTGCAGTGAGTGGCATAATGCAATGTTATTAGTAGGGTCCTCCTAACAAGTTAGCTGTCTTGGCGTCCCAACAAACATTAATCCAACTGCTCTATAGCTACACTTTGTTATAAACTGGAATCCCCTTCAACCATTGGATTTATCAGCACCAGCACCTAGATTATACCACAAGCAACCACTGGAATTTGTCCTGACAAATTATTCAGCATTTTGTACCCTTTCATCTCACACCGAAGGATTCAGGTTAGTGTTGTCCCGAGTTTTTGGCAGGAACCTGCTTTCTATAAATCCCTTCCTTTTATCTTCTTCTAGCCTTTTTGTAGTCTCCTCATTAAGTAAAATATATGTCACCATATCTATAATTGCCTCCAAACCTAAAACTCATATAGAAACATAGAATTTGACGGCAGATAAGAACCACTTGGCCCATCTAGTCTGCCCTTCTTTTTTTTTTTTTAAACCATATTTTTTTCTCAAAACTTATTTGATCCTTATTTCTTTGTAAGGATATCCTTATGTCTATCCCATGCATGTTTAAATTGCTCTATTGTCTTAGCCTCTACCACCTCTGATGGGAGGCTATTCCACTTGTCCACTATCCTTTCTGAGAAGTAATTTTTCCTCATATAATTCTCCTGAACCTCCCCCGCTCCAGTCTCAGTGCATGCCCTCGTGTCCTATTGCTTCTCTTCATATGGAGAATGTTTCCCTCTTGGACTTTGTTAAAACTCTTGATATAGTTTAAAGTTTCTATCATGTCCCCCCTTTCCCTTTTCTGCTCCAAACTATACATATTGAGATGTTTTAGTCTATCTGGGTATGTTTTGTGATGTAGGCCATGCACCATTTTAGTTGCCCTTCTGTGTACAGTCTCTAATGTATTAATATCCTTTTGAAGATATGGCCTCCAAAATTGAACACAGTATTCTAGATGAGGCCGTACCAATGACCTATACAGTGGCATTATTACTTCTTTCTTTCTGCTGCTGATACCTCTCCCAATGCAGCCAAGCATCTGACTAGCCTTCCTCATTGCTTTGTTACATTGCTTACCTGCCTTTAAGTCACCTGAAATAGTGACTCCTAGATCCCTTTCCTCCTCAGTAGTTTCCAGTATAAGGCCATTGATACTATATTTAGCCTTTGGATTATTGAGACCCAAGTGCATGATTTTGCATTTTTGGGCATGAAACTGTAATTGCCACACTCTTGACCATTCCTCTAGTCTACCTAGATCCTCAGTCATTTGTTTTACCCCACCTGGTGTGTCTACCCTGTTGCATACCTTTGTCTCATCAGCAAAAAGGCATACTTTCCCTTTAATGCCATTTGCAATGCCACCAATAAAGATATTAAAAAGCACTGGTCCAAGTACAGATCCCTGGGGTACTCCTCTGGTAACATTTCCCTCCTGTGAATGCACTCCATTTACCACAACTCTCTGTTTTCTATCCTGCAACCAAGATCTTATCCATTCAATAATCCTAGTATCCAACCCCAAGCTTCCAAGTTTATTTAGCAGTCTGCGATGTGGAACAGTGTCAAAAGCCTTACTAAAGTCTAGATAAGCTATATCCACGGCTCCACCTTTATCCATCACTTTAGTCACACAGTCAAAAAAGTCAATAAGATTTGTTTGACATGATCTACCCCCAGTGAATCCATGCTGTTTGGGATCCTGTAAATTACTGGATTTGAGATAATCTACAACTCTTTCTTTTAAGAGTGTTTCCATCAATTTCCCTACTACTGATGTAAGACACACTGGTCTGTAGTTGTTTGCCTCTTCCTTGCTTCCACTTTTGTGCAGTGGGACTATGTTCGCTCTTTTCCAGTCCTCTGGAATTACTCCTGTAGCTAATGACTGGTTGAATAATTCTGTCAATTGTGCTACCAGCACCTCTTTAAGTTCTTTTAGTATCCTTGGATGTATCCCATCTGGCCCCATAGATTTGTCCACTTTCAGCTTTGAGAGTTCTGTTAGGACCTTCTCCTCTGTAAATGTACATGTTTATTTTTCTTGAATATCCCTGCAACTTAACTGTGGTCCCTTCCCCTCTCTTTCAGTTGTGAATACTGAGCAAAAATAATTATTAAGATGATCTGCTATTACATTGTCTCCCTCAACAAGACTCCCAGTCTCTGCCTTTAGTTTTATAATTCCGCCTTTTGTTTTTCTCCTTTTGCTTATATACCTAAAAAAAGTTTTGCCTCCTTTACCCACTGACTGGGACATTTTCTCCTCAGCTTGTGCCTTTGCACATCTGATTACCTTTTTTGTCTCCTTCTGTCTAACAAGATACACCTCTTTGTCTTCATTATTTTGTGTCTGCTTATATTTCCTAAAAGCCATCTTTTTTTCTTTCACAATACAGGTATTTGCTACTTCTTTCGCAAACCACACTGGCTTCCTTTTCCTTGTGTTTTTCCTAACACTTTTGATACAAAGGTCTGTTGCCTTTAATATTGCACTTTTTAATGTTTCCCACCTCTCCTGCACGGCTTCCAAGTTCCTCCACTCTGCCAAAGAATTGCTTACACATACTTAGTATATATCCATCTTAAAAAGTTATTTTTGTTGTTAACATTTTGGATGTTTAATCCTTTTGGTTGTTTTCTTTCTGTACTCTCCCCCCATTAAAATAAAATTGGAAAAAGGTATGTATAGAGTAAAAATCACCTGGCATTTGCATTATTGCCCTCGTTTGCATTGTAGATCTAATATGTGAATGTCCAGGGTAAGGCATCACCATAGCCTCAACTGTACATTGCTACGACTTGTACAGCGGCGGTGGATCCACAATTACTTGATTTTAGTTCTGCTGATCTCCCAGAGGGGATATTTAAAAAGTCAGACTGTATTGCTATGTAAGATACAGGAAAATATGCTATGTTAAGCTGCAAGTGCAGTTTCTTTACTACTCAGCTGATACTATGGTAGTAACTTTTGTTTTATACTACGCAGCAGAAACTAATAATATTTTTTACTAACCAGAAGATTCTAGTAACTACTGTATTTTATACCAATAACTATTTGATCCTGTCAATAATAGGAAAGCAATAAAAACAGGTAATGTTAGGTAAATTAGCCAGTGTCTTATTACCAGTACCCAATATAAACAGTATATGGTATTTTAAATTGAAGACTCACATAACAGTAGCCAAACGGTACTTAAAGCATAGTATTGTAGCTTAGAGAACAAACATAAAAAAAAAACTATGAATGATGATATTATCAAAATACTATTAATTAGTACCCTGAGATCATGGTATAAGTCAATTTCCCAGCACCCTCTCCCCCTCTCGGCCTCGGATGAGGCCGAAAGGGGGAGAGGAGCAGGTATTACTTTTACGGGCCTAGGCCTGTTGGAGGGGTCTGGTGGGGGCCAAGCTTTTCCCCATCTGTAATACTTCTCCTCTCAACCCTCTACCCCTGCGTCCAAGTCTGTACAGCACTGCCTTATTTGCTACTGTATCTGCGCTGCTATACAGCGGTAGTGGGCCAAGAGGAGTAGCGCTTCAGGTGGGCCCCAGAATCATCCCCCCCACCCGCGTGCCAAGTGCACAAACTATTTTGTTAGTGTTTTTTGGTGAGAGGTCATGATCACGACTCCTGGATTTGCCCTCTCCCAATACCTGGGCCTGTCTGAGCTCTCGATGGCCCTGTTTCCCAGAAAGACAAATGGGGAGAGGTCGCAAGCATTGGAGAGTGATACAGTAAAAAAGTTGTCCAAAGCTGATTGGTTGCTCCATTTTGGGTTCTCCATTATACCACTCTCCAGGCCTTGATACATCTACCACACTGAAATTATTTCTATCGATCTATATATTGCATCGTAGGTTTATTTTGTGTATAATCATTATAATACACAAAGGACATGAAACATAAATGCATCATAACCAAAAAAAAATAACATTTGATTTTATTTTAATAAATTATGTGTTAATCATAAGAGATAACAGATTTTCAGAACATCAACATCACTTAACATCTTAAAATAGTTTGTCTAACCTGTGTAATTGTTCCTATAAGGCACATAAAGTTTTATTTTGTGCAAATACATCATGCCAATTACTTATTATTAGACTTGCTGGATAGTTAGTTTGGCTTATATAAACCTCTTTTGGCATATTTAAAAAAAAACAAAAAACAGTTGTTTTGTATCATTCACCCTCTCCCGTTGTGGCTCATGTAGAGATGAATGCAATATATGCCAACATTTGGTGTATTCACGCAATATTTGTCTAATATACAGCGTGCATGCATCTTGTGCAAATTAGGTAAAATGCTTACTTTGCAAAATATATTGATTTCCCTTTTCCATAGGCTATAGAAGGTCTGTGCTGATCATCAGCATCTGCATAGATCATCCACCAGGGGGAAGCAGCTGCCATAGATATGATTCCTAAGAGGGATAGATGTGGCTGCTTTCCTCCACTACGTACATAAGGAACCCCCTTGCTGTACTTAAACTACTCCAGCCTGCCCCTTCTCTACCCCGTTCTACCTCTCTAAATGTGTGTTCACCTCAGCATAAGTCCCTATATGGTCAATACAGAAGTTCAATGTCTGTCAGATCAGTCCTGCACCATTAACAGTAGAGATCTGTCACTCCATCTGTGCTTGCTGTCTTGCTTTCATAGCCATTGCCAAGGCATCTGATGTTTTCTGACCCCTTGGCTGTTGTCTGTCAAACTCATCCATTTGCCTTACTCTGTTATTTGCCTCTGAAGTATTTGCCCTCATCTCCATTGTATCTCTTGGTTCTGCACTGTACGGTGGTTGCTGCTGCTCATGTTCAGCCTGTTGCCTCGCTCTCATCAACATCTCCATTGTATCTCTGCGGTCTGCAGTGTGACGTGGTTGCTGTTCCTCATGTTCACTCTGTTGCCTTGCCCTCATCACCATCTCCATAGAATCGCTAGATTCTTCACTGTACTGAGATTGCTGCTCCTCATGTTCAGCCTGTTGCCTTGCTCTCATAAGCATTGCCATTGTATCTGAAGCCTCAACATTTTCATTGAATGCTCTCCTATTCAGCTCTGGGGATTCTCCTTCTGAGTCTGCCTGCTGCCTTGCCCTCATTGCAAGTGCCAGGGCATCAGATGTACCAGTTCCATACGGTACGGCTTCTGTGATGGACAAATAAAAGAAATGTACTTAGAATGTTTCCGAAAAACATTAAAACACAATTTTTTTCCCAAAGAATACAGAAGAGTGTAAAAATGAACATATACTACAATGTTGTGACCAGTCTTCAGAGCACTCTTACCTGCTGTGGCTATGTCAATTGAGAAGACTAAACTGCCAATGAGCTGCAGCGACCCATTGCAGCCACTCAGACATTTATTTTTAATCATCTAAAATTCTGCTGATAGCCTGCCATGAACTTACTATATAGATGTGGACAAATTTGTTGATACCCTTACTTCATAATGAAACAATGCTTCATTTCTTCTGAAAAGTGATGGAATTAAAAGCTATTCTCTAATTTATACCTGCATGCATTTGCTCCATCATAGAATAAAGCAATGAAAGTGTGAAAGGAGAAAAAATATTGCTTATTCTCACCAAGAATTTGGCCTATACAAATTTGTTAAAGACAATTGGATTATAGGGATATTTAAAACTAATTGCTTCCTTGAAGTAGTATCACACATGTCTTCAATCTTCTAATCCAGGGGTGTCAAACTCAAATTCATCGGGGGCTGCATCAGCAGTTTGGTCCCCATCAAAGGGCCGGTTGTATCTGTAGGTCTATGTGTCCAGAGAGAGCGCGAGGGGGGAGATGCAGAGAGAGAGCGCGAGGGGGGAGACGCAGAGAGAGAGCGCGAGGGGGGAGACGCAGAGAGAGAGCGCGAGGGGGGAGACGCAGAGGGGGGAGAGACGGAGAGAGGAGCAGAGAGAGGGGGAGACAGAGAGGGGAAATGGATAGTGAGGAGATAGGGATAGAGAGGGGGGAGAGACGGAGAGAGAAAGGGGGGAGACAGACAGAGAGCGAGAAAGGAGGAGAGACGGAGAGTGGGGGGAGACAGAGAGGAAGGAGATGCATAGAGGGGATACATGAAGAGAGAGGGGGGGCAGAGGAGCGAGAGAGAGGAGGAGCAGCACTTTCCACTTGTACAACAATAGTATTGCATTTTCCTGCCTGGCATCAGTAGTGCTTACAATCAGGGGCTGTCACTGTGCATGGAGATGGCTGCCAGTGACTCTATGCATCCCTCCCATGAACTTTTGGCGCTGGTGACAATCAGGACCGGGGTGTAACAGCCAGGTGTCCGTGTGAACAGCAATAGAGAGAGGGACTTGGAATAGTTAAACAAGTCGGGCACATGCAGCATTTGAGTCTATGGTGGAGGAGCTGAAAGCAGAGCATCTCCTACTCCCCCTCCGGCCGGGAGTCGGGACCCGAGTCACTGACTGTGCAGTGACTGTCTTAATGCACAGGGCTCCGGGGCACTGGTGGTGGGCAGACAGGCGCAGCGTTGGTGGCGGCATTAAATGAGTTAGTGAGACTCATTGTAATGCCGGAAGCTCGGGGACCTGAACCAGCCCCCACCGCGGGAACAGTCAGCCCCCCTGTCACCGCTGATTGTAACAGCTCAGAGCTAAAGCAGCATCACCACCCGGAGCTGGCCGCGGGATCACGGAGTACCCAGCCCCGATCCCCGGCTGCGGAACACTGGCAGCTCTCAGACCCCAACACCCTCCTCCAGCCGCAGGTTATCCACTGTCCGAAGCACAACTCACCAAATCGAGGAGAGCTGCGCCATCAAGTCCGCACTGGCAAGGCTCCACCTCCTATTTTTAAAGTTTGCAGCCGGGCCACAGAGCCATCAATCAATCTGGCAGGCTAGGGATTGGCTGCAGCGAAGCGCGTCCCACGGACCCACCCATGTTTGAAATGTGAGTCCGCGGGCCATCAGACGAGGTCTGGCGGGCCGGATTTGGCCCGCGGGCCTTGTGTTTGACACCCCTGTTCTAATCAGTCTTTCAGCCTATTTAAACAGAGAAAATAAGTCACTCTGCTGTTTGGTACCATCATGTGCACCACACTGGACATGTACCAGAGAATGTAAAGGAGAAAGCTGTCTAAGGAGATCAGAAAGAAAATTATTGACCAGTGTGTTTGATGGGCCTGTGACTACAGTTCCAAATAATATTAAGAAGTTTACGAAATTTAAAGTCCAAGAGAAAATTGTTCCTTGAAAGGGATCAGGGAACCAAGAAGTAACCTCTTTGTGGGGGCACTCTTAAACAAATATTTAATTTAAAACGTAACTTTTATTAAGTCAAGGATTAAAAAACTAGATATAATACTTAGCCTTTTCCAAACATGAAAAATATATATAGAATAATTAAGTATAAGAACAAATTAAATATACTCAAAAATTGAGAGTTCTTGGTCTTTTCTAATCAGGCCACATAGTGTGAATCGCCCATAGGTGAAAATATATAGTGTCTTGTGAGAAAGAACAAAACAATCAAAATATTCGTGTAATTTCTCTTGGTACAATTAAATGTTAAGAAAAATGGTCGGACAGATAATCATATTCTGACCTAACGGCAAGTAAAGAAATTCATAGCGGGACATCCAGGTAGCAGCTTATAATTCTTTAAGAAAAAGATAGTGTCTTGCACATTAAACTAAACCGTAATACATGTCACTTCTTATTGTAGTGAGATTGTCATAAATATTGTGACTGAAGATATATATTCTCAAATATCTATAGGTGAATAATATCCTTATATATATGAGTAAAACATGCATTCACTGAAGACATAATTAATTGTTTTCACTAATGAGAAAAAAGGAGAGAAACATATAGACAATTCCTGCGGATCAACGTAATCATATGATTATCTGTAAGAGACCAATTGATTTAGGAGTATAGATTGATAATTTTTACAGACAACACGAAGAAGGTAATATCTGAACAATGATAGTAATCATATGATTATCTGTGAGAGACCAATTAATTTGAAAGTATGAGTTGATAATTTTTACAAACAACACAAAGGAGGTAATATCTGAACAATGATAATCTCCCTATGAATCAGACCATGAAACATGGTCCTGCAATCAATATAAGGAGTCCAAACACTCCATGAATTGTTACCGTTTGTTCTAAAGTAAGAGATGTAACAAAAAATCTATTCCAAACAAAAAGAGATAACATTAATTAAAGTTTATCTGTAACAAATAGCAGGATGCAAATATAAACTCACCAGAATATGTTTCTAGCAAGAAAAAGCTCCTAAATGCATGATAGGGAGAATAATAATCGATCTCTTTAGCATGGTAAATTGTCTAAGTAGTCTCCCGTTTATAGATAGTAAAAGAGCCCGTACCATATGTCAGGCCAACCTCTGCTGCCTTCCCATGTGTGTGCGGACACACAGTGAATGAGAGGTGAGAGAGCCGGTCCGACGGTAACGGGCTGAAGAAAGAAAGAAGTGGTTCGTCTGTCACCCGCTGCGGCACCCTGCAACCCTGTTAACCGTAGTCAGCGCAGAGTGAGCAGGAGTAGCCCGGCGGGTGATGAGAGTTCACTGAAATACCTAATGGGGATAAGGTGTCCCCATATACAGCTGCTGCGGCTGGCGTCTCCGTCCGTGCCGCGGTCCGGACCCAGTAACGTCTCTCAGGATTCCGGTAATAGCGTCATGTGACGCTCAAGAACAGAACGTACGTTTCACCCTGCGGCGGGCTTGATCACCTTCTGCCTAAGTGGTAAATCCCTTCATGGGGATTTAAATGATCCTGACCCAATCATGGCTTAGTTGGATATGTGATTGACAGCTAAGCCGTCCAATAGAGAAGTAATTAAATCATTGGTTTCCATATGGTCCAAGAATTACACTAATTGAATAAGGAGGTTTAGAAATGAAAGATTCCTGTTGCTGGTTATAGACACTTTATGGAATTTAAAGGGGTAAGAAAAATTAGACAAATATAAGATACTTATGTCTATAGTGAGAATTATAAAAATAATATTAATGATAACAAAAAATATATAAATAAAATTAATAAGATAATAATAAATAATATTGATAATGGAAATAATAATAATGAAAATTATATGTATATAATAAATAATGAGAATTAAATGGTAATCAATTATAGTAATTGGATAGAAAATAATAGGTATCCTGGAAATGATAATGAATATTGTATTATGATTAGAAACAGAAAAATAAGGAGAAAATTATTATGATAAAAATAAGACATATTGAATAATAAATGGAATAAACATCGAAAAACTGAGTTTTTCGATGTTTATTCCATTTATTATTCAATATGTCTTATTTTTATCATAATAATTTTCTCCTTATTTTTCTGTTTCTAATCATAATACAATATTCATTATCATTTCCAGGATACCTATTATTTTCTATCCAATTACTATAATTGATTACCATTTAATTCTCATTATTTATTATATACATATAATTTTCATTATTATTATTTCCATTATCAATATTATTTATTATTATCTTATTAATTTTATTTATATATTTTTTGTTATCATTAATATTATTTTTATAATTCTCACTATAGACATAAGTATCTTATATTTGTCTAATTTTTCTTACCCCTTTAAATTCCATAAAGTGTCTATAACCAGCAACAGGAATCTTTCATTTCTAAACCTCCTTATTCAATTAGTGTAATTCTTGGACCATATGGAAACCAATGATTTAATTACTTCTCTATTGGACGGCTTAGCTGTCAATCACATATCCAACTAAGCCATGATTGGGTCAGGATCATTTAAATCCCCATGAAGGGATTTACCACTTAGGCAGAAGGTGATCAAGCCCGCCGCAGGGTGAAACGTACGTTCTGTTCTTGAGCGTCACATGACGCTATTACCGGAATCCTGAGAGACGTTACTGGGTCCGGACCGCGGCACGGACGGAGACGCCAGCCGCAGCAGCTGTATATGGGGACACCTTATCCCCATTAGGTATTTCAGTGAACTCTCATCACCCGCCGGGCTACTCCTGCTCACTCTGCGCTGACTACGGTTAACAGGGTTGCAGGGTGCCGCAGCGGGTGACAGACGAACCACTTCTTTCTTTCTTCAGCCCGTTACCGTCGGACCGGCTCTCTCACCTCTCATTCACTGTGTGTCCGCACACACATGGGAAGGCAGCAGAGGTTGGCCTGACATATGGTACGGGCTCTTTTACTATCTATAAACGGGAGACTACTTAGACAATTTACCATGCTAAAGAGATCGATTATTATTCTCCCTATCATGCATTTAGGAGCTTTTTCTTGCTAGAAACATATTCTGGTGAGTTTATATTTGCATCCTGCTATTTGTTACAGATAAACTTTAATTAATGTTATCTCTTTTTGTTTGGAATAGATTTTTTGTTACATCTCTTACTTTAGAACAAACAGTAACAATTCATGGAGTGTTTGGACTCCTTATATTGATTGCAGGACCATGTTTCATGGTCTGATTCATAGGGAGATTATCATTGTTCAGATATTACCTCCTTTGTGTTGTTTGTAAAAATTATCAACTCATACTTTCAAATTAATTGGTCTCTCACAGATAATCATATGATTACTATCATTGTTCAGATATTACCTTCTTCGTGTTGTCTGTAAAAATTATCAATCTATACTCCTAAATCAATTGGTCTCTTACAGATAATCATATGATTACGTTGATCCGCAGGAATTGTCTATATGTTTCTCTCCTTTTTTCTCATTAGTGAAAACAATTAATTATGTCTTCAGTGAATGCATGTTTTACTCATATATATAAGGATATTATTCACCTATAGATATTTGAGAATATATATCTTCAGTCACAATATTTATGACAATCTCACTACAATAAGAAGTGACATGTATTACGGTTTAGTTTAATGTGCAAGACACTATCTTTTTCTTAAAGAATTATAAGCTGCTACCTGGATGTCCCGCTATGAATTTCTTTACTTGCCGTTAGGTCAGAATATGATTATCTGTCCGACCATTTTTCTTAACATTTAATTGTACCAAGAGAAATTACACGAATATTTTGATTGTTTTGTTCTTTCTCACAAGACACTATATATTTTCACCTATGGGCGATTCACACTATGTGGCCTGATTAGAAAAGACCAAGAACTCTCAATTTTTGAGTATATTTAATTTGTTCTTATACTTAATTATTCTATATATATTTTTCATGTTTGGAAAAGGCTAAGTATTATATCTAGTTTTTTAATCCTTGACTTAATAAAAGTTACGTTTTAAATTAAATATTTGTTTAAGAGTGCCCCCACAAAGAGGTTACTTCTTGGTTCCCTGATCCCTTTCAAGGAACAATTTTCTCTTGTTATTCGTTTGTTTTTTGACCCTGGGGAGCACCACCAGCAGGATAATTTTTTTCTGTAATATTTTGACCAAATACTATCTCATATTGCTGGTTTTCTATTTATTTTTCATTATTTTAGGTTGTGCAGGACATCCCCTCTCTTCCGAAATTTAAAGTCCATAGGCTGTAGCCAACTGGATGCCACTGCAAGAGGTTATTTGTTTACAGATGAAAAAATTAAGCTTTCAAAAAAATAATAAGAATTTACTCACCGGTAATTCTATTTCTCGTAGTCCGTAGTGGATGCTGGGAACTCCGTAAGGACCATGGGGAATAGACGGGCTCCGCAGGAGACTGGGCACTCTAAAGAAAAGATTAGGTACTATCTGGTGTGCACTGGCTCCTCCCTCTATGCCCCTCCTCCAGACCTCAGTTAGGGAAACTGTGCCCGGACGAGCTGACATTACAAGGAAAGGAAATTTGAATCCAGGGTAAGACTCATACCAGCCACACCAATCACACCGTACAACTTGTGATAACCTTACCCAGTTAACAGTATGAACAACAACTGAGCCTCACTCAACGGATGGCTCATAACAATAACCCTTATTTAAGCAATAACTATATACACGTATTGCAGAAAGTCCGCACTTGGGACGGGCGCCCAGCATCCACTACGGACTACGAGAAATAGAATTACCGGTGAGTAAATTCTTATTTTCTCTGACGTCCTAGTGGATGCTGGGAACTCCGTAAGGACCATGGGGATTATACCAAAGCTCCCAAACGGGCGGGAGAGTGCGGATGACTCTGCAGCACCGAATGAGCAAACACAAGGTCCTCCTCAGCCAGGGTATCAAACTTGTAGAACTTTGCAAATGTGTTTGAACCCGACCAAGTAGCCGCTCGGCAAAGCTGTAAAGCCGAGACCCCTCGGGCAGCCGCCCAAGAAGAGCCCACCTTCCTTGTGGAATGGGCTTTTACTGATTTTGGATGCGGCAATCCAGCCGCAGAATGAGCTAGCTGAATTGTGCTACAGATCCAGCGCGCAATAGTTTGCTTTGAAGCAGGAGCACCCAGCTTGTTGGGTGCATGCAGGATAAATAGCGAGTCAGTCTTCCTGACTCCAGCCGTTCTGGAAACATATATTTTCAAAGCCCTGACTACGTCCAGTAACTTGGAGTCCTCCAAGACCCGAGTAGCCGCAGGCACCACAATAGGTTGGTTCAAATGAAACGATGATACCACCTTTGGGAGAAATTGGGGACGAGTCCTCAATTCTGCCCTGTCCATATGGAAGATCAGATATGGGCTTTTACATGACAAAGCCGCCAATTCCGACACACGCCTAGCCGATGCCAAGGCCAACAGCATGACCACTTTCCACGTGAGATACTTTAGTTCCACGGTCCTAAGTGGCTTAAACCAGTGGGATTTCAGGAAATCCAACACAACGTTAAGATCCCAGGGTGCCACTGGTGGCACAAAAGGGGGCTGAATATGCAGCACTCCCTTAACAAATGTCTGAACCTCAGGCAGTCAAGCCAGTTCTTTTTGAAAGAAAATGGATAGGGCCGAAATCTGGACCTTTATGGACCCCAATTTTAGGCCCATAGTCACACCTGACTGTAGGAAGTGCAGGAATCGACCCAGCTGGAATTCCTCTGTAGGGGCCTTCCTGGCCTCACACCAAGCAACATATTTCGCCATATACTGTGATAATGCTTTGCTGTCACATCTTTCCTAGCCTTTATCAGCATAGGAATAACTTCACCCGGAATGCCTTTTTCAGCTAGGATCCGGCGTTCAACCGCCATGCCGTCAAACGCAGCCGCGGTAAGTCTTGGAACAGACAGGGCCCTTGTTGCAGCAGGTCCTGTCTGAGAGGCAGAGGCCATGGGTCCACTCCTCTGTGCGCATTTCTTGCAGTTCCGGGTACCAAGTCCTTCTTGGCCAATCCGGAACAATGAGTATTGTTCTTATTCCTCTCTTTCTTACTATTCTCAGTACCTTGGGTATGAGAGGAAGAGGAGGAAACACATATACCGACTGGTACACCCACGGTGTCACTAGGGCGTCCACAGCTATCGCCTGAGGGTCCCTTGACCTGGCGCAATATCTTTTTAGCTTTTTGTTGAGGCGGGACGCCATCATGTCCACCTGTGGCAGTTCCCATCGCTTTGCGATCTGTGTGAAGACTTCTTGATGAAGTCCCCACTCTCCCGGGTGGAGGTCGTGTCTGCTGAGGAAGTCTGCTTCCCAGTTGTCCACTCCCGGAATGAACACTGCTGACAGTGCTTGCACGTGATTCTCCGCCCACCGAAGAATCTTTGTGGCTTCCGCCATTGCCATCCTGCTTCTTGTGCCGCCCTGGCGGTTTACATGGGCGACCGCCGTGATGTTGTCTGACTGAATCAGGACTGGCCGGTTTCGAAGCAGGGGCTCTGCTTGACTCAGGGCGTTGTAAATGGCCCTTAGTTCCAGTATATTTATGTGTAGAGAAGTCTCCAGACTTGACCACAGCCCTTGGAAGTTTCTTCCCTGAGTGACTGCCCCCCACCCTCGGAGGCTTGCATCCGTGGTCACCAGGACCCAGTCCTGTATGCCGAACCTGCGGCCCTCGAGAAGGTGAGCACTCTGCAGCCACCACAGAAGAGACACCCTGGCCCTTGGGGACAGGGTGATCAGCCGATGCATCTGAAGATGCGATCCGGACCACTTGTCCAACAGATCCCACTGAAAGATCCTCGCATGGAACCTGCCGAAGGGAATGGCTTCGTATGAAGCCACCATCTTTCCCAGGACTCGCGTGCAGTGATGCACCGATGCCTGTTTTGGTTTCAGGAGGTCCCTGACCAGAGATGCTAAGTCCTGGGCCTTCTCCACCGGGAGAAACACCTTCTTCTGTTCTGTGTCCAGAACCAGGCCCAGGAAAAGCAGACGCGTCGTAGGAATCAGCTGCGACTTTGGAACATTCAGAATCCAGCCGTGCTGTTGCAACACTTCCTGAGAGAGTGCTACGCTGATCAACAACTGCTCCCTGGACCTCGCCTTTATGAGGAGATCGTCCAAGTACGGGATAATTATAACTCCCTTCTGCCGAAGGAGTATCATCATTTTGGCCATTACCTTGGTAAATATTCTCGGTGCCGTGGACAGGCCAAACGGCAACGTCTGGAACTGGTAATGACAGTCCTGTACCACAAACCTGAGGTACTCCTGGTGAGGTGGGTAAATGGGGACATGCAAGTAAGCATCTTTGATGTCCAGCGACACCATAAAATCCCCCTCTTCCAGGCTTGCAATAACCGCTCTGAGCGATTCCATTTTGAACTTGAATTTCTTTATATAAGTGTTCAAGGATTTTAAATTCAGAATGGGTCTCACCGAACCGTCCGGTTTCGGTACCACAAACATTGTGGAATAGTAACCCCTTCCCTGTTGAAGGAGGGGGACCCTGACAATCACTTGCTGGAGGTACAGCTTGTGAATTGCCGCCAGTACTACCTCCCTTTCCATGGGGGAAGCTGGCAAGGCTGATTTGAGGTAACGGCGGGGAGGAGTCGCTTCGTATTCCAGCTTGTATCCCTGAGATACAATTTGTATAGCCCAGAGATCCACCTGTTAGCGAACCCACTGGTTGCTGAAGTTTCGGAGACGCGCCCCCACCGCACCTAGCTCCGCCTATGGAGCCCCAACGTCATGCGGTGGACTTAGTGGAAGCAGGGGAGGACTTTTGTTCCTGGGAACTGGCTGCATGGTGCAGCTTCTTACCTCTACCCCTGCCTCTGGCAAGAAAGGATGCGCCCCTGACCCTCTTGCCTTTTTGGGAACGAAAGGACTGCATTTGATAATACGGTGCTTTCTTAGGCTGTGAGGAAACCTGAGGCAAGAAGAAAGTCGACTTTCCAGCTGTCGCTGTAAACACGAGGTCCGACAGACCGTCCCCAAACAATTCCTCACCCTTATAAGGCAAAACCTCCATGTGTTTTTTAGAATCAGCATCTCCTGTCCATTGCCGAGTCCATAAGACCCTCCTGGCAGAAATGGACATAGCATTAATTCTAGAGCCCAGCAGGCAAATGTCCCTCTGAGCATTCCGCATATATAAGACGACGTATTTGATATGGCCCAGGGTTAGCAAAACAGTATCTCTGTCGAGGGAATCTATGTCGTCTAACAGAGTATCTGTCCACGCTGCTACAGCACTACACATCCAGGCTGAAGCAATAGCAGGTCTCAGTAGAGTACCAGAGTGTGTATACACTGACTTCAGGATAGCTTCCTGCTTTCTATCCGCAGGCTCCTTTAGGGCGGCCGTATCCTGAGACGGCAGGGCCACCTTTTTAGATAAGCGTGTCAGTGCCTTGTCCACCCTAGGGGATGTTTCCCAACGTAACCTGTCCGTTGGCGGGAAAGGGTACGCAATCAGTAACCTCTTAGAAATCACTAATTTCTTATCAGGGGAACTCCACGCTTCTTCACACAATTCATTTAATTCATCAGATGGGGAAAAGTCACTGGCTGCTTTTTCTCCCCAAACATATAAACCCTCTTGGTATTAACAGGGTTAATCTCAGAAATGTGTAATACATCTTTCATTGCAATAATCATGTATCGGATGGCCTTGGTCATTTTAGACTGTAAATGTGCCTCATCATCGTCGACACTGGAGTCGGACTCCGTGTCGACATCTGTGTCAACCATCTGAGATAGAGGGCGTTTATGAGCCCCTGACGGTTTCTGAGTCGCCTGGGCAGGCGCGGGCTGAGACCCCGGCTGTCCCAAGGCTGCAGCGTCATCAAACCTTTTATGTAAGGAGTTTACATTGTCATTTAAGACCTTCCACGTATCCATCCAATCAGGTGTCGGCCCCGACGGGGGCGACACCACACTTATCTGCCCTTGCTCCGCCTCCACGTAACCTTCCTCATCAAACATGTCGACACAACCGTACCGACACACCGCACACACACAGGGAATGCTCAGACTGAGGACAGGACCCCACAAAGTCCTTTGGGGAGACAGAGAGAGAGTATGCCAGCACACACCACAGCGCTATATAACACAGGGATTCTCACTGATAATAAGTGATTTACCCAATAGCTGCTTTATATGTCTTATTTGCGCCTAAATTTATGTGCCCCCCCTCTCTTTTTAAACCGTCTTGTACCTGGATACTGCAGGGGAGAGCCTGCGGAGCTGCTTCCAGCGGAGCTGTGAAGAGAAAATGGCGCTGGTGTGCTGAGGAAGAAGGCCCCGTCCCCTCAGTGGCGGGCTTCTGTCCCGCTTTCTGTGTGAAAAAATGGCGGGGTTTTTTACATATATACAGTGCCAGACTGTATATATGTATTTTTATGCCAAAAGGTACTTCAATTGCAGCCCAGGGCGCCCCCCCACCAGCGCCCTGCACCCTACAGTGATCGGAGTGTGTAAGTGTGCTGGGAGCAATGGCGCACAGCTGCGGTGCTGTGCGCTACCTTAATGAAGACAGGAGTCTTCAGCCGCCGATTTCGTCGTCTTCAAGCTTCTGTTCTTCTGGCTCTGCGAGGGGGACTGCGGCGCGTCTCCGGGAACGGACGATCGAGGACAGGTGCCTGTGTTCGAACCCTCTGGAGCTAATGGTGTCCAGTAGCCTAAGAAGCACAAGCTAGCTGCAAGCAGGTAGGTTTGCTTCTCTCCCCTTAGTCCCACGTAGCAGTGAGTCTGTTGCCAGCAGAAGCTCACTGAAAATAAAAAACCTAATAAATACTTTCTTTACTAGTAAGCTCAGGAGAGCCCACTAGGAGCACCCAGCTCTGGCCGGGCACAGATTCTAACTGAGGTCTGGAGGAGGGGCATAGAGGGAGGAGCCAGTGCACACCAGATAGTACCTAATCTTTTCTTTAGAGTGCCCAGTCTCCTGCGGAGCCCGTCTATTCCCCATGGTCCTTACGGAGTTCCCAGCATCCACTAGGACGTCAGAGAATATACTGTGAATTATAAAGGAGGCTTGGTTATGTTTTGGGGCTGCTTAGCTGTGTCTGGCTTGAGGTGCCTTGAATCTGTACAGGGTGCAATGACTATCAAGGCATTCTGGAGCAAAACATACTGCCCAGTATCCTCACTGTCTCAGTCACAGGTTGTGGGTCCTCCAACAGCACAATGATCCAAAACACACAGCTAAAAGCAACCAAGAATGGATAAGAATAGAACATTGTACAGCGCAGAAACATGCAGTATGGAGAAGGCACCCATCAAACCTGAGACTGCTGGAGCAGTTTGCCGAGGAAGAGTAGTCAAACTACGTGCTGAAAGGTGCAGAAGTCCCACTGACAGCTACAGAAATCGCAAGATTGCATCTGAAGGTTGTGCAACACAATATTAGGTTAAGAGTCCAATCATTTTTTACCATGCCATTTTCATTTACTTTATTATTTGAAATATTCTATTGCAAAACAAATATCCAATGCAAAGTGTGATTTATATTATTATGATAATGGCTGCCAATTACTTTTGCCAGTTTCAAGTTGTTTCAGAGAAAAATATGGGATCTCCTGTTTTCGTGTAAGGGTACCAACAAATTTGCTGTTTACCCCATGCCAGTAAATCACACCTAAACACATGCAGGTATCAAATGTTCACTAATAACAGTTGCCAGCTGAAGAATGTTGTGAGTATGCTGCTGGTTATGTCTAAGGCAGACATTTACGTAGGCACATTTACACAAATAGGTATGTTTTATGCAGCCATATTTTGAGGTTAGTAATTTACATTAAGAATCTTCCTGCAGTGACATACGGGTATAGTATGGTATGCCGGCGGCCGGGCTCCCGGCGACCAGCATACCGCTGCGGGCACGGTAGCGCGATACGCGCGCCACGCTATTTATTCTCCCTCCAGGGGGGTCGTGGACCCCCAAGAGGGAGATAAAGTGTCGGTATACCGGCTGTCGGGATTCCGGCGCCGGTGTACTGTGCGCTGGGATCCCGACAGCCGGCAAACTGAAGACCACCCGTGACATACCAGTTTGATGTTTGGGGATATCTGTATCATTACTGTAAATGCTCCTAGATCTGTACAGGAGTACTCACTCAGTGTTCTCATCCTACCTAGGCAGCAGACTCCAAACTATCGCCAAAGCTTTAAACTCTTTATATGTTGTAAACAAAGACATAATTAACTGTTATTATTACTCTGATTTTGTGAATAATTCTCAACAGCACTCTACTATCTACCACATTAGTTAGGTCTGCTGCAAGTTATTCCTATAATAATGTTTCAGCATAATTTTATATAATACAGGTTGAGTATCCCTTATCCAAAATGCTTGGGACCGGAGGTATTTTGGATATCGGATTTTTCCGTATTTTGGAATAATTGCATACCATAATGAGATCTTATGATGATGGGACCTAAATCTAAGCACAGAATGCATTTATGTTACATATACACCCTAAACACACAGCCTGAAGGTAATTTTAGCCAATATTTTTTATAACTTTGTGCATTAAACAAAGTGTGTCTACATTCACACATTTAATTTATGTTTCATATACACCTTATATACACAGCCTGAAGGTCATTTAATACAATATTATTAATAACTTTGTGTATTAAACAAAGTTTGTGTACATTGAGCCATCAAAAAACAAAGGTTTCACTATCTCACTCTCACTCAAAAAAGTCCGTATTTCGGAATATTCCGTATTTCGGAATATTTGGATATGGGATACTCAACCTGTAATTTTATTATATTTTATTTATATAATTTTTATATAATTTTATATACTACGTTGAGATCCAAAAAGTGCCACAGGAGGCACAAAAAGGAGGCTGAATATGTAGTACTCCTTTAACCAAAGTCTGAACTTCAGGCAGTGAAGCCAGTTCTTTCTGGAAGAAATTCGACAGAGCCGAAATCTGGACCTTGATGGACCCCAATTTGAGGCCCAAACGTCACCCCTGCTTGCAGGAAGTGCAGGAATCGACATAGTTGAAATTCCTCCGTCGGGGCCTTCATGGCCTCCCACCAAGCAACAAATCTTCGCCAAACGCAGCGATAATGTCTTGCGGTGACATCTTTCCTGGCTATGATCAGGGTAGGGATGACTTCCTTCGGAATACCCTTTTCCTTTAGGATCCGGTGTTCTACCGCCATGCCGTCAAACGCAGCCGCGGTAAGTCTTGGAACAGACAGGGTCCCTGCTGCAGCAGGTCTTGTCTGAGCGGCAGAGGCCAAGGGTCCTCTGCCAGCATCTCTTGAAGTTCCGGGTACCAAGCTCTTCATGGCCAATCCGGAACCCCGAGTATGGTTTTCACTCCTCGCCTTCTTATTATTCTCAGTACCTTGGGTATGAGAGGTAGAGGAGGAGACACATAAACCGACTGGTACACCCATGGTGTCACTAGAGCGTCCCCAGCGATCGCCTGAAGGTCCCTTGACCTGGCGCCATATCTTTTCAACTTCTTGTTGAGGCGGGATGCCATCATGTCCACCCGTGGTCATTCCCAACGGTTTACCCGCATTTGGAAAACTTCTGGATGAAGTCCCCATTCTCCTGGGTGTAGGTCGCCCATCGGAGAATCCTTGTGGCTTCTGCCATCGCCATCCTGCTTCTTGTGCCGCCCTGTCTGTTTACATGGGCGACCGCCGTGATGTCGTCTGATTGGATCAGTACCGGCTGGTTCTAAAGCAGGGGCCTTGCTTGGCTTAGGGTATTGTAAATGGCCCTTAGCTGCAGAATATTTATGTGAAGCGAAATCTCCTTGGAAATATCTTCCCTGTGTGACTGCACCCCAGCCCCGAAGGCTGGCATCCGTGGTCACCAGGACCCAGTCCTGTATTCCGAATCTGCGGCCCTCTAGTAGATGAGCCCTCTGCAGCCACCACAGCAGCTACACCCTGTTTCTTGCTGACAGGGTTATCCGCTGTTGTATCTGTAGATGGGACCCGGACCATTAGTCCCACAGGTCCCACTGGAACGTCCTTGCGTGGAGTCTTCCGAATGGAATTATGCTTCGTACGAAGCTACCATTTTTCCCAGGACTCGTGTGCATTGATGTACCGACACCTGTCCTGGTTTTAGGATGTCTCTGACTAGAGATGACAACTCCTCGGCTTTTTCCACTGGAAGAAACACTCTTTTCTGGTCTGCGTTCAGAAACATTCCCAGGAACAGAAGACGTGTCGTCGGTACCAGCTGTGACTTTGGAATATTGAGAATCCAGTCGTGCTGTTGTAGCACTTCTGCTACCCCCACTACCAACTGTTCTTTGGACCTCGCCTTTATCAGGAGATCGTCCAAGTACGGGAAAATAAAAACTTTCTTCTTGCGAAGGAGTATCGTCACTTCGGCCATTACCTAGGTAAAGACCTTCGGTGCCGTGGACAACTCCAACGGCCGCGTCTGGAACTGATAGTGACAGTCCTGTACCACATATCTGAGGTACTCCTGGTGAGGGGGGTAAATGGGGACATGCAGGTACGCATCCTTGATGTCCAGGGAGACCCTGTAATCCCCCTCGTCCAGGCTCGTAATAACCGCCCTGAGCGATTCCATCTTGAACTTGAATCTTCTGATATAAAAGTTTAAGTATTTTAATTTCAAGATGGGTCTCACCGAACCGTTTCGGTACCACAACCACTGTGGAATAGTAACCCCTTCCTTGCTGAAGGAGGGGTACCTTGACAATCACTTGTTGTGATTATAGTGTTGAATATCCACCAACACCGTCTCCCTGGCAGAGGGAGGTGCCGGTAAGGCAGATTTTAGGAAACGGCGGGGGGAAGAACGTCTCGAACTCCAGCCTGTACCCCTGAGATCCTGCTTGAAGGACCCAGGGATCCATGTGAGAGAGCCCACTGTCCGCTGAAATATCTGAGACGGGCCCCCACCGTACCCGGGTCCGCCTGAGCAGCCCCAGCACCATGCTGTGGACCTACCGGACGCAGGGAGGACTTCTGCTCTTGGGAACTAGCTGTGTGTTGCAGCTTTTTTCCTCTACCTTTGCCTCTCGGCAGAAAGGATGAGCCTCTAGCCCTCTTGCTTTTCTGGGGCCGAAAGGACTGTACTTGATGATACGGTGCTTTTCTTTGTTGTGGGGTAGCCTGTGGCAAAAAAATCGATTTCCCAGCAGTAGCTGTGGAAACGAGGACTGAAAAACTATCCCCAAACAGTTTTACCCCCTTATAGGACAACTTCCATGTGCCGATTCGAGTCGGCATCGCCTGACCATTGTCAAGTCCATAACCCCCGTCTGGCGGCAATGGACCTAGCGCTTATTTTTGATGCCAGCCGGCAAATATCCCTCTGAGCATCACGCATGTATAAGACCACGTCTTTTATATGCTCTATTTTCAGCAAAATATTGTCCCTATCCATAGTTATTTTCCAACAGGGAATCTGACCACGCAGCGGGAGCACTGCACATCCATGCCGAAGCAACGGCTGGTCGCAATATAATGCCCTAGTGTGTGACCATATCTTATAGGGTAACCTCCTGCTTTCTATCAGCAGGTTCCTTCAGGGCGGCCGTATCCGGAGACGGTAGTGCCACCTTTTCTGATAAGCGTGTAAGCGCTGTATCTACCCTATGGGGTGTTTCCCCGCGTGACCTATCCTCTGGCGGGAAAGGGTACGCTGCCAATAACCGTTGTGGAAATTATCAATTTCTTACCGGGGGAAGACCACTCTTCCTCACACACCTCATTTAATTTCTCAGATGCAGGAAAAACTACTAATAGTTTTCTCTCACCAAACACAATACCCTTTTATGTGGTACCTGGGGTATAATCATAAATGTGTAATACATTTTTCATTGCCTCAATCCTGTAACGGGTGGACCTATTTGGAGGGTACACCAGTCTCATCGATGTCGACACTGGAGTCAGTATCCGTGTCGACATCTGTGTCTGTTATTTGAGGTAGCGGGCGATTTTAAAGCCCCCCATGACATTTGAGACGCTGGAACAGGCACAAGCTGAGTAGCCGGCTGTTCCGTGTCGTCGACCTTTTATTTAATGAGTTGACACTTTCACATAATCCTTCCATAAGTTCAACCACCCCGGTGTCGACCCCGCAGGGGGTGACAACATATTTACAGGCATTCGCTCCGCCTCCACCTCATTATCCTCCACATACCTGTCGACACAGCCGTACCGACACACAGCACACACACAGGGAATGCTCTGATAGAGGACAGGACCCCAGAAAGCCCTTTGGGGAGACAGAGGGAGAGTATGCCAGCACACACCAGGGCGCTATATATCACAGGGATAGCACCTATAAAAAAGTGTTTTCCCTTATAGCTGCATATATTTGTATACTGCGCCTAAATTGTGCCCCCCCTCTCTTTTTAACCCTTTCTGTAGTGTATTAACTGCAGGGGAGAGCCAGGGAGCTTCCCTCCAACGGAGCTGTGAGGGAAAATGGCGCCAGTGTGCTGAGGAGATAGGCTCCGCCCCCTTCTCGGCGGACTTTTCTCCCGCATTTTTCTGAAATCTGGCAGGGGTTAATATACATCCATATAGCCCTGGGGGTTATATGTGATGTATTTTTGCCAGCCAAGGTGTTTATATTGCTGCTCAGGGCGCCCCCCCCCAGCGCCCTGCACCCATCAGTGACCGGAGTGTGTGGTGTGCATGAGGAGCAATGGCGCACAGCTGCAGTGCTGTGCGCTACCTTGGTGAAGACTGATGTCTTCTGCCGCCGATTTTCCAGACCTCTTCTTGCTTCTGGCTCTGTAAGGGGGCCGGCGGCGCGGCTCTGGGACCGGACTCCGAGGCTGGGCCTGTGTTCGGTCCCTCTGGAGCTAATGGTGTCCAGTAGCCTAAGAAGCCCAAGCTGGCTGCAAGCAGGCAGGTTCGCTTCTTCTCCCCTTAGTCCCTCGATGCAGTGAGCCTGTTGCCAGCAGGTCTCACTGAAAATAAAAAACCTAAAACTAACTTTTTCTAAGAAGCTCAGGAGAGCCCCCTAGATTGCACCCAGCTCGGTCGGGCACAAAAATCTAACTGAGGCTTGGAGGAGGGTCATAGGGGGAGGAGCCAGTGCACACCAGGTAGTCCTAAAGCTTTCTTTTTTGTGCCCAGTCTCCTGCGGAGCCGCTATTCCCCATGGTCCTTACGGAGTTCCCAACATCCACTAGGACGTCAGAGAAATACGGGGGACAAAAGACGTAGGGATCCCCCGTATTTTTAACACCAGCACCGGGCTCCACTAGCTGGAGAGATAATGCCACAGCCGGGGGACACTTTTATATCGGTCCCTGCGGCCGTGGCATTTAATACCCAACTAGTCACCCCTGGCCAGGGTACCCTGGAGGAGTGGGGACCCCTTAAATCAAGGCCCCCCCCCCCCCCCTCCAGCCACCCAAGGGCCAGGGGTGAAGCCCGAGGCTGTCCCCCCCATCCATGGGCTGCGGATGGGGGGCTGATAGCCTTGTGACAAATAAAAGAATATTGTTTTTTGCAGCAGAACTACAAGTCCCAGCAAGCCTCCCCTGCAAGCTGGTACTTGGAGAACCACAAGTACCAGCATGCGGGGGGGAAACGGGCCCGCTGGTACCTGTAGTTCTTCTGCAAAAAAAAATACCCAAATAAAAACAGGACACGCACACCGTGAAAGTAAAACTTTATTACATACATGCCGACACACACATACTTACCTATGTTCACACGCCGACTCTGTCCACGTCTCCAAGATGAATCCATGGTGTACCTGAAAATAAAATTATACTCACCTAAATCCAGTGTAGCTGTCCTGTTCTTTTTTGTAATCCACGTACTTGGCAAAAAAACAAACAGCATACCCGAACCACGCACTGAAAGGGGTCCTATGTTTACACATGGGACCCCTTTCCCCGAATGCTGAGACCCCCCGTGACTCCTGCCACAGAGGGTCCCTTCAGCCAATCAGGGAGCACCACGTCGTGGCACTCTCCTGATTGGCTATGCGCGTCTGAGCTGTCAGACAGCGCATCGCACAGCCGCTCCATTATCTTCAATGGTGGGAACTTTGCGGTCTGCGGTGAGGTTACTCGCGGTCAGCGGCTGACCGCATGTATGTAATAAAGTGTCGGCATGTATGTAATAAAGTGTCGGCATGTATGTAATAAAGTTTTACTTTCACGGTGTGCGTGTCCTGTTTTTATTTGGGTATTTTTTTTGCAGAAGAACTACAGGTACCAGCGGGCCCGTTTCCCCCGCATGCTGGTACTTGTGGTTCTCCAAGTACCCGCGTGCGGGGGAGGCTTGCTGGGACTTGTAGTTCTGCTGCAAAAAACAATATTCTTTTATTTGTCACAAGGCTATCAGCCCCCCATCCGCAGCCCTTGGATGGGGGGGACAGCCTCGGGCTTCACCCCTGGCCCTTGGGTGGCTGGAGGGGGGGACCCCTTGATTTAAGGGGTCCCCACTCCTTTAGGGTACCCCGGCCAGGGGTGACTAGTTGGGGATTTGATGCCACGGCCGCAGGGACCGATATAAAAGTCCTCCGGCTGTGGCATTATCTCTCCAGCTAGTGGAGCCCTAAGCTGGTGTTAAAAATACGGGGGACCCCTACATCTTTTGTCCCCCGTATTTTTTGCACCAGGACCGGACGCAGAGCCCGGTGCTGGTTCTAAAAATACGGGGGATCCCCTGTCAATTTCCCCCCCGTATTTTTACAACCAGGATCGGCTCAAAGAGCCCGAGGCTGGTTATGCTTAGGAGGGGGGACCCCCACGCAATTTTTTTTTCTGGGTTTTTTAACCATTTTTGTGCCGTCCGAAAAGTCGAATCCAGGACGCACTTATCCGTCAATTGGTACGTTTTTTTTCGACAGCGGGACTGTCGAATCCGTTTTTAATTGAATATGTCGAATTCCAGCACCCGCCGGCCGGGATTCGACGGTCGAATTGTGTCGAAGTTAAAAACGGGCGAAAAAAAACCCGCAATTCGTCCGGAATTGCATATACCCCTATGTTTAAAATACAGAAGATCATTACCTAAGTTTCAAGAGCAAATTATATAACTTACCATTAGGAAACTGCAAGTCTTGTGTTTCGTGTGAAGGATGAACCTGAGGGATATCACAAAGTTACTATACGGTTTTTATTTCCAATGAGAGCAGTGCTATTACAGCACAAAACTACAAAAACCTTTGTTCTTTGTTTTCATAGTATTGTAAGTGAATAAGCTTTAATTTAGTGGCTGTTTACTCTCAAACACCTCTTTCTCCAGTAAATTTACACAAATAAAGTGCTGGTTTAGCAAACAACAATGAGAATATTGAAAAACCAGTTACCCACTTAACTGGCGAGGTCACATGAGCTGTGACGGCAGCTGGCTGGGCTTTCCAATGACACAGTCGCATCCCATGTGACCATGCCATCCTGCTGCACCCCCGGCGTTTAAAGGAAGACAATGTTTTGCATATGGCTTGATTAACATTTTTCACACCCACACGTCACACTTGTTTAGGGAGGATTGTCATAACAGTAATAAATAATAAACATAACCAGGCACATATGTGAATAGTATACAACAGAGGTTCTCAAACTCGGTCCTCAGGACCCCACACAGTGCATGTTTTGCAGGTCTCCTCACAGAATCGCAAGTGAAATAATTAGCTCCACCTGTGGACCTTTTAAAATGTGTCAGTGAGTAATTAATACACCTGTGCACCTGCTGAGTGACCTGCAAAACATGCACTGTGTGGGGTCCTGAGGACCGAGTTTGAGAACCTCTGGTATACAATGTCATACCTATCAAAACAGGAATTATTACAGATGTTATTGTAATCTCGTTATATATGTGCACTCTCCCTACTGTTTATCTGCACTTTACCCACTCTTTCCTTTTCGTTATATAGACCACAACCATTCAGATCCTTTATCACTTAAAGAATAACAACTATATTAACACTACAGAATACATACCTCCCAAATCTCCCAATTTTCACTGAACAGTCCTGTTTTTTTTGGGACTGTCCCACTGTCCCACCCACGAGTCACAGTGTCCTGAGGTGGACGGAGAAGCTGGGAAGCCCCTGTCACTCGCTGCTCTGCTGTAGAGTAGCAGTGTATAGTTGCGTCTATTCACGGTAGACAGAGGAACTGGGGGCATGGCCAGAAGCTCACAGAGTGCTGGACATGCGCCTCAGTGATGAAAATGGGAGGAGTGGCTCGCGATCAAGGCATTACCATGAAGTCATGCCCCCTTTTACAGAGGCCATGCCCCCTTTCAGAGAAGCCACACCCATTCTCGGGTGCGCAAAACTTTGCCACATGCAAGAGTCCCGAATCTCTAATCCTCAAAGTTGGGAGGTATGCAATATATGTATACAAATGATCACAATGCAGATATATCTTATTCAATAGATGTCTCTACAAATCTCTGCACTGGGTCCCCATAACATCTAGACTCAGTTCTGCTTACCCTCACCTACAACATTCTCAGAAACTCGTCCCTCGTACATCTCTGACCGTGTAACAAGATACACCCTGGAGGGTCAGGAACTAACCTGTCTTTGCGATGTTTGGTTTGGTGCACTTCGCTTTGTTCCATTCTGCTTCTGTGATTTCCGGAGTTCTGTCAGCAAATAGGTTTTGTCTTTTCCTTCCTACAGACAATATGAATAAAATAAATCATGCAGAGAAGCATGCAATGCTATATTATATGCTACACAAGTTACAGTCATATACAGGATCATATGACATGTTATATTACTACTAAGCATAGGCAGCATCAGGGGCGGATCCAGAACAAAATGACAGGGAGGGCACCACAATAGGGGAAGGAAGGGGGGGTTCGGCACATGTGCTCCTGTGAAAGGGGTGTGGCTTTGTAGCAAGGGGTTAGCCTCACAGAGAATGCCATACCTATGAGTCACGCCCTCGTTTTCATCACGCTGGGAGCATGGAGTACTCATATACGCAGCCACATATGCGCAGATACAGACACACATACAAAACACAGTCACGTATGCACGGACTGTCACATACAGTATACACACACAGTCACATATACACAGACAACCAGATACAGTAAACACACAGTCACATATAGTCGCATATACACACAGCCACATATGCAGTCACTTATACACCGACAGCCACATACAGTATACACACACACACAGTCACATACAGTTTACGTGTACACAGACAGCTGCATATGCACAGTCACATACTGTATACAGACAGCCAGATACAGTATACACAAAGTCACATATACACACACAGACAGCCACATACAGTACACACACACACACACACACACACACACACACACACACACACACACACACACACACACGTCACATATACAGACAGCCATATACAGTATACAGTCACATAAGCACAACCAGCCACATATATACAAACAACCACATTTGCAGCACCCACACACATATACACACAAACACAGCCACAGAATGTTAAAACATTAATACACTATGCCCCCTTCCCATTCTATTTTGGGCCACATAGTTACGGACTCTTCTATGCACCCTGCTGCATATGTGGTTGTTTGTAGAGGGTGACTGAGGAGGCTGGGGTCACAGGGAGATAGTGGGTGCCATGTGCCCACAGTGCCACATATGACCTCACAGTGCAAGATACAGATATGCCCCCACAGTGCCATGTGCCCACAGTGCCAGATATGCCCCCACAGTGCCAGATACAGATATGCCCCCACAGTGCCAGATATGCCCCCACAGTGCCAGATACAGATATGCCCTCCCAGTGCCATGTGCCCACAGTGCCAGATATGCCTTCATAGTGCCACATATGACCCCACAGTGCCACATATGACCCCATAGTGCCAGATACATATATGCCCCTACAGTGCCATGTGCCCACAGTGCCAGATATGCCCACACAGTGCCAGTCTGCCAGATATGCCCCCACAGCGCCACATATGACCCCACAGTGCCACATAGACATATGCCCCCACAGTGCTGCTTACCGTTTTGTGTGTGGAGAGCGCAGCGCGCGCTTCTCCTGCCTGCCGCTCTGCCCCTCAGTCTGGTCTCCGGCGGTGACGGCAGCGTGTACATCTCAAATCAGGTGCCGGTTCGCGAGCTCTGATTGGCTAACGAACCGGCACCTGATTTGAGTTATACACTCCGCCGTCACTGCCGGAGACCAAACTGAGTGGCAGAGCGGCAGTACTGCAGGCAGGAGGGGCGCGCCGTGATAGAGCGTGCCGTCCGTGGTCCAGGCTGCAGGCTAAAATTAAAGATAAGAAAAAATCTTCTAAATGACAGGGGGGGCACGTGCCTGGGTTCCCCCCCCCCCCCCCCCCCCCCCTGGATCCGCCACTGGGCAGCATTATACTTTATACATGATACAAGCAAAGGAAAATGTAAATGTATCTTCCCACAAGATTTTCTGATTACAGTTCATGAAACAATGGATAAATAGTCCCTGATTAAATACTAATATGACTTAGAAATAATCATTCTAACACATTATGCTCGCTCTCTCTCTATATATATATATATATATATATAGCAATTTATCACCGGCACTCCACTCAGTAAGCTGTATTGCCAGGTTGCCCTCCTTACCCACATAGCAAGTGGGATATGCAGACAGGGGGATGTTGAGGCGGCACTCCTAGGACTTCGTACTCCGATGTAGTAAAACGGCAACTAAGTACCTAAGGTACTTATACTACTTAGTAGCCGTTTTACTAAATCAGAGTACCAAGTCCTAGGAGTGCCGCCTCAACACCCCCCCCCCATTTTATATAATATATATATATATATATATATCATAGTGTGTGTGTGTGTGTGTGTGTGTGTGTGTGTGTGTGTGTGTATGTGTGTATATATATATATATATATATATAATCTGTTTAATTTTTATAGAAATTGCAAAGATATGAAATAGGAATGAGCATAGGCCATGTTGGTAGAGACCGCATACATCCAGGCGAATTTGCAGATAGTGAGTTCTGAGTCTCTTGCCTAAGTAGCACACATAACAGGAAAGACGTCATAACAATGGAAATAATAAGATTTTAAACCTACCGGTAAATCTTTTTCTCCTAGTCCGTAGAGGATGCTGGGCACTCCGTAAGAACCATGGGGTATAGACAGGCTCCGCAGGAGACATGGGCACTATAAAGAACTTTAGAATGGGTGTGCACTGGCTCCTCCCTCTATGCCCCTCCTCCAGACCTCAGTTAGAGAACTGTGCCCAGAGGAGACGGACAGTACGAGGAAAGGATTTTGGTAATCTAAGGGCAAGATTCATACCAGCCCAAACCATCCACACCGTATAACATGGAATATACGCAACCAGTTAACAGTATGCAACAAACAGTATCAGGCAAAGACTGATTTCAACTGTAACATAACCCTTGTATAAGCAATAACTATATACAAGCCTTGCAGAAAGTAGTCCGCACTGGGACGGGCACCCAGCATCCTCTACGGACTAGGAGAAAAAGATTTACCGGTAGGTTTAAAATCTTATTTTCTCTTACGTCCTAGAGGATGCTGGGGACTCCGTAAGGACCATGGGGTTTATACCAAAGCTCCAGACCGGGCAGGAGAGTGCGGACGACCCTGCAGCACCTACTGAGCAAACGCAAGGTCCTCATCAGCCAGGGTATCAAACTTGTAGAATTTTGCAGAAGTGTTTGAACCCGACCAAGTAGCTGCTCGGCACAACTGTACTGCCGAGACGCCTCGGGCAGCCGCCCAAGAGGAGCCCACCTTCCTAGTGGAATGGGCCTTTACCGAATTTGGTAACGGCAATCCTGCCGTAGAATGAGCCTGCTGAATCGTGTTACAGATCCAGCGAGCAATAGTCTGCTTCGAAGCAGGAGCGCCAACGTTGTTGGCTGCATACAGGACAAACAGTGCTTCTGTTTTCCTAACCCGAGCCGTCCTGGCTACATAGATTTTTAAGGCCCTGACTACATCCAAGGACTTGGAGTCTTCCAAGTCACCCGTAGCCACAGGCACCACAATAGGTTGGTTCATATGAAATGATGAAACCACCTTTGGCAAAAATTGAGGAAGAGTCCTCAACTCCGCTCTATCCACATGGAAAATCAGATGGCGGCCTTGTCTCACAAGAGCCCCTAATTCGGACACCCGCCTCGCAGATGCCAAGGCCAATAACATGACCACCTTCCAAGTGAGCAATTTTAATTCAACCGTCTGAAGCGGTTCAAACCAGTGAGTTTTTAGGAACCGTAATACCACGTTAAGGTCCCATGGTGCCACCGGGGGCACAAAAGGAGGCTGGTGTTATGAGCCACGGCTGTGGCTCATTCCTGTTTTGCATGTCAGTTAGGTATTTTATGTTATTCTTCTGTTTATGTTCCCCGTGGGTGTCATGGGGTGCTCGGAACTCACCCTTAAGGAGGGGATACTGTTATGAACCACAGGTAGTGGTTCATTCCTATTTTATGTTTATAAGTTGTTTCGCAGGCCAGGATTTCCCGTTGCTCTGTTTAAGAGTACTCTTGGTTGCTGCCGCTGGTGAGTCTGTGTATTTGCAGCTTGTTCCCATGTGTTCAGCCTCACCTGGCTGCTAATTGCATCTTGTCAGTTTGGAGTCATGCAACAGGGCAGCTGCATGAGATTATTAATTAGGCCTCTCTGTTATATGCTGGCTCAGTGCAATTCACAGAGGCTGGTGATATTTCTTGGTTTCCAGTCTGCTTGAGTTCTGAGCTTGTTCCTGCCAATTCCTGAGCTCCTGTGTAGCAGTGTCTGTCGAACTGCTTCCTGTGTCGATTCCTGTGTCGATTCCTGTGTCAGTCCCTGTGTCTGATCCCGTGTCCTGCCGTGAAGTGTTCCTGTACAGAAGTCCAGTGGCTTTGCCTATGCCTGGTCGAGTTTCTGGCTTCTTGGTGTCCACCGGTCTGTCGTTTGGGATTCTGCCTGTCCTCCAGTTCTGAGAGTCTGTCTCGGCAGCATTGGGGGTTCCTGTCCGTTTGCCAGTATTCGTACCGGTTCCGTGAGTAGCGGCTCTGCCGCGTCCGTCTGCCTAGGCCGCTGTATTCTGTTATTATTTCTGTCACTGGTGTTTTGCAGAGGGTTCTGCTTATGCTGTCACCGCCGGAACACAAGAGTATTGTGTCGGCGTGTGGTCAGCATTTCCTTTGTTGTTCTTTTCCTTTGGCGGCAAGCCGCACCTACATTTAGTTTTAGGCTAGTTAGTAGCCCCTGGCTTTGGTTGTTTCAGTTAGAGGGCCCCTTGTTATCACCCTGTCTCGGTACACTCTTTGTCTCTCATTAAGACCTGAGGGGGCATCGAAGTTGGGCAGACGTAATCCGCCCTTCAAACTCGGCTGCCATGGGCTCAAGCAACCATAGTCTCGCAAGAGTGTACTGACAGCACGGGCGAGACAACGGATATAGGGTGCCAGGGGCTATTCCCTTTCCATTCCCCCTTTCCCAGCATTACGTCCTGGTGCTCTGGACTCACTTCATAACATCTCCCTTGTTCTGAGCACCAGGAACCTAACAGCTGGATGTGCAGCACTCCCTTTACAAAAGCCTGGACTTCTGGGAGAGAAGCCAATTCCTTCTGAAAGAATATAGATAGGGCCGAAATCTGTACCTTAATGGAACCTAACTTCAGGCCCATATCCACTCCTGTCTGTAGAAAGTGGAGAAAACGGCCCAGATGGAAATGCTCCGTAGGAGCATCCTTGGCTTCACACCAAGAAACATACTTCCTCCAGATACGGTGATAATGTTTCGCCGTCACCGCCTTCCTAGCCTTTATCAGCGTAGGGATTACTTCTTCCGGAATACCTTTCCCAGCTAGGATTCGGTGTTCAACCGCCATGCCGTCAAACGTAACCGCGGTAAGTCTTGGAACACGCAGGGCCCCTGCTGTAACAGGTCTTCCCTGAGAGGAAGAGGCCACGGATCTTCTGTGAGCATTTCCTGAAGATCTGAATACCAGGCCCTTCGAGGCCAATCTGGAACAATGAGTATTGTCTGCACTTTTTTTCGTCTTACGATTCTCAATATTTTTGAGATGAGAGGAAGAGGAGGGAACACATAGACCGACTGAAACACCCATGGTGTCACCAGGGCGTCCACCGCTACTGCCTGAGGGTCCCTTGACCTGGCACAATACCTCCGAAGCTTCTTGTTGAGGCGTGACGCCATCATGTCTATTTGAGGAATTCCCCAAAGACTTGTTATCTCTGCAAAAACTTCTTGATGAAGTCCCCATTCTCCTGGATGGAGATCGTGCCTGCTGAGGAAGTCTGCTTCCCAGTTGTCCACTCCCGGAATGAAGACTGCTGACAGAGCGCTTTACGTGATTTTCCGCCCAGCGTAGAATCCTGGTGGCTTCCGCCATTGCCACTCTGCTCCTTGTCCCGCCTTGGCGGTTTACATGAGCCACTGCTGTGACGTTGTCTGATTGAACCAGAACCGGTAGGTCGCAAAGAAGATTCTCCGCTAGTCGTAGGCCGTTTTATATGGCCCTCAATTCCAGTACGTTGATGTGTAGACAAGCCTCCTGGCTTGACCATAGTCCCTGAAAATTTCTTCCTTGTGTGACTGCTCCCCATCCTCGGAGGCTCGCGTCCGTGGTTACCAGTCTTGAATGCCAAACCTGCGACCCTCTAGAAGGTGAGCACTCTGCAGCCACCACAGGAGAGACACCCTGGCCCTGGGGGACAGGATTATCTTCTGATGTATTTGTAGATGGGACCCGGACCACTTGTCCAGAAGGTCCCACTGAAATGTCCTCGTATGAAACCTGCCGAAGGGGATGGCCTCGTAGGCTGCCACCATTTTCCCCAGAACTCGAGAGCATTGATGAACAGACACTCTGTTTGGTTTTAGCAGGTCTCTGACCATGTTCTGGAGGTCCTGGGCTTTTTCCATTGGGAGAAAAACCCTCTTCTGTTCCGTGTCCAGAATCATGCCTAGGAATGATAGTTGAGTCGTTGGAATCAATTGTAACTTTGGCAGATTTAGAATCCAACCGTGCTGTTGTAGCACTCTCAGGGAGAGCAACACGCTTTTCAGCAATTGATCTCTCGATCTCGCTTTTATCAGGAGATCGTCCAAGTACGGGATAATTGTGACTCCCTGCCTGCGCAGGAGCACCATCATCTCCGCCATCACCTTGGTGAAAATCCTCGGGGCCGTGGAAAGCCCAAACGGCAACGTCTGAAACTGGTAATGACAGTCCTGTACAGCGAATCTCAGGTACTCCTGATGAGGATATATGGGGACATGAAGGTATGCATCCTTTATGTCTAGTGACACCATAAAATCCCCCCCTTCCAGACTGGAGATCACTGCCCGGAGCGATTCCATCTTGAATTTGAACTTTTTCAAGTACAGGTTTAGGGATTTTATATTTAAAATGGGTCTGACCGAGCCATCCGGCTTCGGGACCACGAACAGGGTTGAATAGTACCCTTTCCCCTGTTGGACTAGGTGAACCTTGATAATCACTTGCTGTTGACACAGCTTTTGAATTGCAGCTAACACTACTGCCCTCTCTGGGGGAGAAGCTGGCAAGGCCGACTTGAAAAATCGGCGAGGGGGCACCTCTTCGAATTCCAGTTTGTAGCCTTGGGATACAATTTCCATCGCTCAAGGATCCACGTCTGACAGAACCCAGACCTGGCTAAAGAGTCGAAGACGTGCCCCCACCGGTGGAGCCCCAGCGTCATGCGGTGGATTTAGTAGAAGCCGGGGAGGACTTCTGTTCCTGGGAACTAGCCGAAGCAGGCGTTCTTTTCCCTCTACCCTTGCCTCTGGTGAGGAAGGATGAGCCCCGACCTCTTCTGGACTTATGCGACCGAAAGGACTGCATCTGATATTGTGGAGTTTTCTTTTGCTGTGGGGGAACAAAAGGCAAAAAAGTAGATTTACCCGCGGTAGCTGTGGAAACCAGGTCCGCGAGACCTTCCCCAAATAAAACTTCACCCTTGTAAGGTAAAACCTCCATATGCTTCTTTGAGTCGGCATCACCCGTCCATTGGCGGGTCCACAGGGCTCGCCTAGCAGAAATCGCCATTGCGTTGGCTCTCGAACCTAGCAGCCCAACGTCTCTTTGAGCGTCTCTCATATATAAGACTGCATCTTTAATGTGACCTAAGGTCAATAAAATGGTATCCCTATCTAGGGTATCAATGTCAGCTGACAAGGTATCTGTCCAAGCTGCAACTTTGCTACATACCCTTGCCGATGCTATTGCCGGTCTGAGTAAAGCACTCGTATGTGTATAAATAGATTTTAAGGTAGTTTCCTGTCTGCGATCAGCAGGATCATTGAGGGCTGCCGTGTCTGGAGACGGTAGCGCCACCTTCTTGGACAAGCGCGTTAAAGCCTTGTCCACCCTGGGCGAGGATTCCCACCGTACCCTGTCCTGTGCAGGGAAAGGATACGCCATAAGAATCCTCTTGGGAATCTGCAGTTTTCTGTCTGGAGTTTCCCAAGCTTTTTCAAATAACTCGTTCAGCTCATAAGATGGGGGAAAGGTTACCTCAGGTTTCTTTTCCTTATACATGCGCACCCTCGTGTCAGGGACAGAGGGGTCATCTGTGATATGCAAAACATCTTTTATTGCAATAATCATATAATGAATACTTTTGGCCACCTTTGGGTGTAACCTTGCATCATCGTAGTCGACACTGGAGTCAGAATCCGTGTCGGTATCAGTGTCTGCTATTTGGGATAGAGAACGTTTTTGAGACCCTGAAGGGCCCTGTGACACAGTCAAAGCCATGGATTGACTCCCTGCTTTTTCCCTGGACTCTGCTTTGTCCATCCTCTTATGTAATAAGGTCACATTTGCATTTAAAACATTCCACATGTCCAACCAATCAGGTGCCGGCATTGCCGACGGAGACACCACAATCATCTGCTCCACCTCCTCCTTAGAGGAGCCTTCCGCTTCAGACATGTCGACACACTCGTACCGACACCCTCACACACACAGGGATATATTTATATGGAGACAGTTTCCCGATAAGGCCCTTAGGAGAGACAGTGAGAGAGTATGCCAGCACACACCCAGCGCCAACTGACACTGGAAACAAATTCCCAGATAATATAGCGCTTTTATATATATATATATATATATATATATATATATAATTATCTGTATAATTCACTCACTACACCTTACAAATGCCCCCCCTCTTTTCTGCCCTGTGTCACCCGTTTTCAGCAGGGGAGAGCCCGGGGAGCCAGCTTCTCTGCAGTGCTCTGTGGAGAAAATGGCGCTGGTTAGTGCTGTGGAATCAAGCTCCGCCCCCTCCAGCGGCGGGCTTCGGTCCCCTCAGTTTTGTAATACTGGCGGGGGATTTTTATATCTACTGCCTCCGCAGCCTATATATATGTATCTGCCAGTCCTAGAGGTTTATATTGCTGCCCAGGGCGCCCCCCCCTGCGCCCTGCACCCATCAGTGCCTGCAGTGTGTGTTGTGTGTGGGTGCAATGACGCGCAGCGTTATCGCTGTGTGCTTACCTCAGGGAAGATCTGAAGTCTTCTGCCGCCTTAGAAGTCTTCTTTCTTCATATACTCACCCGGCTTCTGTCTTCCGGCTCTGTGAGGAGGACGGCGGCGCGGCTCTGGGACAAACGGCGAGGGGAGACCTGCGTTCCGACTCCCTCTGGAGCTAATGGTGTCCAGTAGCCTTAGAAGCAGAGCCTATTAGTTAAGTAGGTCTGGTTCTCTCTCCTCAGTCCCACGATGCAGGGAGCCTGTTGCCAGCAGTGCTCCCTGAAAATAAAAAACCTAACAAAATTCTTTTTTCAGAGAAACTCAGGAGAGCTCCCTGTAATGCACCCAGTCTCCTCTGGGCACAGGAACCAACTGAGGTCTGGAGGAGGGGCATAGAGGGAGGAGGCAGTGCACACCCATACTAAAGTTCTTTATAGTGCCCATGTCTCCTGCGGAGCCCGTCTATACCCCATGGTCCTTGCGGAGTCCCCAGCATCCTCTAGGACGTAAGAGAAATATACATAAACTATGGTACAGGCAAATTAAAAACCAAGCTAAGTAGTAGTAAAAGGTGTGGAAAGTGTTGAAGAAGTAACAGTATGGGAGCGGGAGAAAAGGGGGTGAGTTGGAGGCCATCTCGGTGACCCCGATGGCTAGAGGAATGAAGGGGTAGAGAACACTCAAAATGAGGCAAACAATGAGATTTGTTAAAAATAAATAAATTATAGGACAAGGTCCAAAAAGACCTGGAAAGGATCTCTGCTGGTTGCCGAGTTACTGTACATAAGCCAATGACATAAACTTGGATATATTCTTGACACTTTTTTGTGGAGATAGGCAAATACTTTCACTAGGGCTGTCAAATGTCAGATCCTGTTCAAAAGATGTTGTCCAAAGGTTGTCTATGGGCAACGATTCTTACAAATGAAGTACAAACACAGAAAGATAGTTAACACACACTAAAGCAGGAGAAATATATTCCAGATAACAAAGAGAGCAGAAACCAGGCAGCTATAATCCAATCTAGAGATGTACAGGAGCAGCCTTACACAACGATCAGTGACCTCTGGCAGGGTGAATTGGCGGCATAGGAGAGTACGGAATACAGGTTCCTGCAACACACACTTTACCTGGCTGAGCTTGAGCTGTTTATTTTGCTTAGCACAGTTTACATCTAAAATGTATATTTTGCTAGATCTGCTTAGGGTACATATCTTAAGTAAGTAAACTCAAGTATTACGCTAGTAACTGGGCTCATTCTAAGGCTTTTTTTTTTTACTTAAAAATAGATTTTACAGTGACAGAAACTTTGATAAACTCAGCAATTTGTAATTTAGAACTAGCTGAACAAATTCCCCTGAACACACATACTCCCAAAATAAAGCATCTGGGTAATATATGTGTGCATGCAGAACACTCCATGAAGTCTCAAAGGCCATGGCCAGAATGTACCAGGCTCTGGTGATGGTCCTGAATAATAAAACTAATTGGTGCTATAAATTATTGTAAGGCAAAAAGGGTGGCCTGGCCTGGTTTGCTGTACCTTTAAGAAATTAATTTCTGGTAACTATACCACCTTGTTTTCTACAATGTTTCATCACTTATCAGCCTCAGTGCGTGCCAACACACTCAGTGTCCCGTGAGATGCCATGACTGCTGAAACTTTAATCACATATTTGGCCCAGAATGCCATGAACACAGGCCAATGTTTTTGTGCACCAATTTTAAAGATGCTCAGAGAAGTTCTCTCTGAGAAAAACTCGAGGGTCCACAGAGTGGGACAGTCCAGGGACAGACCGACTCATGTCTGCCACTGTGATAGGTGGTGACAAGCCCTGTTTTCTAATAAAAAGCTCTAATAGCATGGTGTCTAGAAGGGAAGACTTCATTATAGTTATTATCATGAGGGTTAGCAAGAGTGTGGAAAGCTTTGGTTTGCTGATGAGCAGCTCTGGAACGATGATGCCTGGACTGGGGGAGGGGTTACTTAATTACAGAGTAATTACTGAGTAGTAGTCTCTGATAACATGATATCTAGAATGTGGGACTTAATAACAATGCAATGACCGTAATGAGAGGAGATTTGGTAGTATGAGTTCCATAATGGCGGAATCAGAAGTTGTACAGCAAGAAGAGCTCAGTTTTTAAAGAATAAGACATTTTTGGGGAGGCTGTTACTGCTTGGAGGGAGGGGGTGTGACTTAGACACATGAGCAGTAGAAAAACATGGCTGTACTGTGTCAGACTACGGAAAGGCCAGAATCAGACCCTTATTGTTTTATGCACTACTGTGTAACATGGTATGAATTGAATGCGTAATGTGAGTTCAGGGCACTACTGTGTGTCATAAGAGCCAAGATAGCCTTCAACAGAATCAGTTACTCTGAACATGCATCTGACAGTGGGAGCTGTTACTATACCTGATAAATTGTTACAAATTAGGGCAAGTTCTTGATCCACCCAATACATGTTCGGGCTATCCCATACCCTGACTATTCTCAATGAGACCACACTCATTTTTCAGAGGGACTGTAGCATAAAACTTGGAGGCCCAATTAGGTATAGTGTTATTAAGTTTACTTATACAAGTCACCATTTATTAGAGTAACTGCTGTTACAGTATCTTCTTCACTATTATTTTCTTCTAGAGCTCTCCCATCAATCCTATTAATGTGAGATAATGTATGTGAGATAATGCTCTCTGAGCAAATATACAGTAAATACTAACAGTAAAATCACTGGGCGGTATTCAAATAAAATATCACACCCAATTAGGGTTGCCACCTCATCCCTTTAATTCTGGACACATATTTATTAATTACACAGGTTCTGTGGCTGATTAAAACCAGGTGAAATGAAGTCTTGAAGTCAGCCTGCCACAGACCCTGTGTAATTAATATGTGACTAGAATTAAAGGGATTAGATGGCAACGCTACGCCCAATCTCCTTTCTAAAGTGATCCCCGTTATCGCACACATACTGTAGTAATCAGGTTTAGCTGCGTAAAGGGTTAGGGCGCCTCGCTACCCCAGGGGTAGCGAGCTGAAATGATGATACCACGCCCGTCAGCAAAAACAGAACGGGTGTGGAAGGGGGTGGAAAAAATTGAATACCGCTCATTAAGTGTTGTTATGCTGTGATAGAGGACAGGGCTGATTGCTCTACAACTGTCAACTTTGTAAGATCTTCTAAAGTCTTATTCCAGCTTTATAATATGCTCTGAATTTAGATCCATACTATGCAGTTACAAAACAATACACAAATTATTTTAGCAAACTGTCATGACTGGAGAGTCTTCCCTTGGTAAGATCGGAGAACTCTGAGGATCTCCATCTCCTGAAGGTCTCCTGGTAGTGACCCCTGTACTCCCAGGGTTGAGACTCATAGAACCTACCAGCAGGTCTTCTTGCCTATAATAGCCGCTTTTCCCATAAGGCTTGATGTGCCTACCGGTACTGGGATGCCCACTAGGACTTATACCACTGACGGTAGTATGAGCTCAATGAGTACCGTAAATACACTACAGAGCAGAGGAGAGGTGGACAGGGCTAAGAGAAGGCAAACTATGGAGACAGGGCTGAGACTGAGGTACAAGAGAAGGGGAAAAGTGACGGACTGGGAGGAGGTAATACCTGACTAACAGACAAGATAATCTAACAAAAGGGAAAAGGAACATATAGCAACTGTTACATAAATAACAAGGAATGCTCCAAGCCAGTGGATGTTACTCCCCGCAACCGCAGTAACCTACACAAAGGAACAATATTACAGTTTGAAGGTGATTAGACAGGGAGAGCAGAACAGATACACAAAGAAGACAGAATGGTCCAGGCCAATAGATGTTGCCCCTGGCAACTGCAGTAACCAACAGAGAGGAGCAGTATTACTGTTGGGAGATGATAACAGTGGCAGGAGTGCTAGGTACTCGGGTGGTGATAAAGGTTTAATATCCAGTGAATAATACAATGTACACCTACCAACAGCACATGGAACATAAGCACAAACAATGAACTGGTTGCAGACAGGGGTGGTCTTCTGTATGCCGAATGTCGGGATCCCGGCGCACAGTATACCGGCGCCGGAATCCCGACACCCGGCATACTGACAACTATTCTCCCTCGTGGGGGTCCGCGACCCCCCTGGAGGGAGAATAAAATAGTGTAGCGCGCCACCGTGCCCGCAGCACAGTGTGCTCCTTTGCGCTCGCATACCGTACGACACCCGCAAATAGGGGTTCTGCAAAGCTGCAGCTGAGGAAGACAGGAAGACAGTAAACACACAAAGCTAGGCTCCCACACAGAGGTACAAGGGGCAGACAATAGGGGTTCTACCAGGCTGCAGCTGTGGAGGAATGGAAGATAGTAAACATACAATGCTAGGTTTCAAACACAGAGAGGGACACCGGCTCTCGCTGCAACTAAGCTCTATGATCAGCAAGCAGTGCAAGGCAGATTGAGGGGATAAAGTGAACAGGAGCCAATCACCAGACTCCTGCAGCCAAGCCTCCAAAGATCACTGATCCAATGCAGCTGCTACAGCAATTAAGCAGACAGAACAGAGCTGCAGACAGCACATGTAACAGTAAACAACTGGCAATTCATGTCAACGTGCTATTAATTTAAAGTAACTAAACATTCATTTATTTGAGATATACTGCACAGTACTCACATTGGCTATTTGCACAAGTAGTCTCTTCACCATTATCTTCTCTCCTTGTAAGATTTGCCAATAAAGATATGAGATAATTCTGCAACAATATTGGAAATGTTAGTAACTTTGTTGGGCAACTGTAGTTAACAACTATGATAAACATATAATTCTTTCTATCCTTTCCTCTCTCTCCTTCCTTTTTATTTTTCACTGCTGTAATTGATATTATAAAGCCTAGTTACATTTATTGTGTCATACAGACTAGTCGAATTTTCTTTTTGTTAAATTTACAATTGGTCACTTCATCGGTTAAATGGTTGAAGCGAGACAATGTCGCAATGTACTATTTCTTTTGCTATTTGACTGAATCAACATTTGTAGTTGTTCTTGTTGGAAATGTGTTTATATATATATTTTCTATGTATGACTTAAAATTTAATAAAAACAGTTTAAACAAATCATATACTTATTACAAACCCTATAAATTATGCTTGTACTGTTTGATATATTTTATCATAATATTTTTTTCTACCAAACCACCCATTCAAGGTACTGTACTTTTTTATTTCTCCTTTTGTATTTGTCTAATTAGGAGATGAATATATACAAACACTTTAGTTGTGTGTACTATATAGTTTCTGTGAAGCTGGTACTAATACCCCTTTTCCACTAAAAAACCTGGGTCTAACCGGGGTAACTAAACACGTTGTGGAGACGGCTTGAAACCCTGTTCACACCACAGGTTGGACTTGAGTTAGTAATGGGCCTTCCCTCTACCGGCACTTGGGCTGACTAGTTATGGGGGAGAATTCTATGGATTTGAGGATCCCCGTCAAGAGTGTCCCTTGACTGCGGCATTATCTAATTAACTAATTTAACTAATTTTGTGTGAGTTTACAACTCGCAACCTATTACACTGTATGTTTTCAATGTGAAAAATCTGGATGCGAGATTGCCCCCAGCAAGTAAGGGAAATGAGAGTTACATGCGAGTTTGCATGGTCTCGTAGGCTATTACATGTGTGAATTATAAACATGTGCAAGTTTAGCGCTAAACTTGCACCCTATTACATGTAGCCCAAAGTCTTGATTACAGTGAAACGCTGACATTTATTAAGAATGAAACCAGCACTTGATCCTAGCAGTTAGCCCTTTTTTGATCTGAGACTACAAATGTCTAAACAATTGCATGAATCTTATAAACAATGGATGCTGCACTGACTTACAGTCCAACAGGGTAAATAATAACCTGGTCTTAAAAATGTGTTAATTCTGAGAGCCATCCCAAAACCCATCTGTCACAACTGAGGGCCTGAGCTGACGGGAGGCAGCCTCAGTTGTAGGGGCTGAGATGTACCGGAACCTGGGAGGTTGTATCAGACCCCTGGACATGTAAGTAACATGAATAATAACTGCCCGAAGGCGTGACCACGACAACTTGGATAAAAGTCAATGATGTTTATTATGACAACTCCGCAACACAGCAGCAGTAAAAGAAAACGTAAAAGTCAGCAAAGAATAAATACAGTTCCTGAGTACTACAGGATGGCAGGAGCCACAGGGCACTGATAGTGTGAGATAGTTCTTATGATCTTCTAGATGGAAAGTCCTTACCAGGCCCGACTGTAGCAATGGAGATAACCCAGGATTGTGCCAGCTGGTGTTCCAGGAAAAGCTGGGTTGCTGAAGGTAAAACAGCTGCTGTGGATACTGGCTGGAACCAGACTGCTGTTAGCACGGAGTGGATACTGGCTGGAACCAGTTAAATAATAAATGAACTTGGGAGCGATGAAATATGAACTGAAATGTAGAACTTGAGAGCGGAGAAATAATAATACCGGTGGAGAGTGGTAAAGTGTAGAAAGGACACCGGCCCTTTAAGGGAAGCTGTACTCTGCTGGAAGCAGGTAATGTTGTAGCTGGAAACAGATGAATCCACGATGGATTGGAGAGTCAGGCTACACCGCAGGTGGAATGCTGGTGCGGGTCTCTATGGTGGAAGTCTTGAGACAGGAGCTGGAACCTGGAAGACAATCACAGGAGAGAGACAAACAGGAACTAGGTTTGACAACCAAAGCACTGACGTCTTCCTTGCTCAGGCACAGCTTACTTATACCTGCAGCAAGGAAGGGGTTGGCTAGGCAATTATGCAAATCAACAATACAAACAGCAGATTGGTGGAAATGATCAGATGACAGAATCCAAGATGGCTGCGCCCATGCAGACACTTGGAGGGAAGTTTGGTTTGTAATCCATGTGGTCTGGGAAACAGTAATGGCGGCGCCGGCCACCGGAGACGCCAGGCTGATAGATGCACATTTAACCACGCGGGCACAGCGGAGGCCGCGGCTGATGAAAACACCACTCTGACACTCTGCATGTGGAAACTCAGGAACAGCGGAATCCGGTCCTGGAACGCTGAGCCCGCCTTAGGAGGCATCTGAAGGGTAAGTAATGGCGTCCAGATACCCGGATCGTGACAGCACCCCCCCCTTTAGGAGTGGCCCCAGGACACTTCTTAGGCTTTAAAGGAAACTTTGCGTGGAAATTTCGGACCAAGGCAGGAGCATGGACGTCAGAGGCATTGGTCCAAGAGCGTTCTTCAGGACCATAGCCCTTCCAGTCAATGAGATACTGAAGTTGACCGTAACGGTGACGTGAGTCCAGGATCTTGGCCACTTCATACTCAACGCCTCGTTGAGTTTGGACTTTCGGAGTTGGTGGAAGTGAGGAATGAAACCGATTCAAGATTAGCGGTTTCAACAGGGAAACATGGAATGTCCTGGGTATTTTTAAGAAGGGAGGTAACTGGAGTCTGTAAGCAACAGGATTGATGACTTGATCAATTTTAAAAGGACCGATGTAGCGAGGTGCAAACTTCATACTGGGAACTCTTAACCTCAAATTCTTCGTGGATAACCATACCCGATCACCCACCTTGAGAGCAGGAACTGCTCGACGCTTCTTATCCGCAAACTTCTTGTACCTGAACGATGCCTTGAGCAGAGCTGATCGTACGCTCTTCCAGATATTGGCAAACTGATGCAAGGTGATATCCACTGCGGGAACAGAAGTTGCTGGAAGCGGTTGGAACTCAGGGACTTTAGGGTGGAATCCAAAGTTGGTGAAGAATGGTGTTGAAGAAGATGAAGAATGATACTGGTTGTTATGACAGAACTCGGCCCAGGGAAGTAATTGAACCCAGTCATCTTGAGAGGAGGACACATAGATGCGGAGGAAGGCCTCCAAGTCCTGATTCACCCTCTCAGTTTGACCATTGGTCTGAGGATGGTAAGCCGTGGAAAACTTTAACTTGACTTGGAGGACTTGACATAAACTTCGCCAGAATTTGGCTGTGAATTGAACTCCTCGATCTGAGATAATTTCTTCTGGAAGACCGTGGAGTCGGAAGATCTCTTGTATGAATACTTGAGCCAACTTGGAAGCTGACGGAAGACCGGTGAGAGGAATGAAGTGTGCCATCTTGGTGAACCGGTCAACTACCACCCAGATGGTATTGAACTTGTTGCACATGGGCAAATCTGTAATAAAATCCATCGACAAATGGGTCCATGGTCGACGGGGAACAGATAGTGGAACCAGTTGCCCCGCAGGCGACTGGCGGGATACTTTATGTTGAGCACACTTTGGGCAAGATGCAATAAACTCCAAAACGTCCTTTTTCAGAGTTGGCCACCAATAGGACCTAGAGATAAACTCCAGGGTTTTTTGGATACCTGTATGTCCGGCAAAACGGGAAGCATGGGCCCAATGCATGAGCTTCTTCCTTAGTGTCGGCTTCACAAAACTTTTCCCTGATGGGGGCGTAGAGTCCATCCCTACCGTGGAGAATGCCAACGGATTTATAATAGGATGCTTGTCTAAAGACTCTGACTCATTTTCTTGCTCCCATGAGCGGGAAAGGGCATCGGCCTTGCGATTCTGAGAGCCCGGACAGAACTGGAGTTTAAAGTCGAACCTGGAAAAGAAAAGTGCCCATCTGGCCTGACGAGGGTTGAGACATTGTGCGCCTTTTAGATATAGAAGGTTCTTGTGGTCTGTAAGGATGGTGATTGAATGAGAAGCTCCCTCCAACAGATATCTCCACTCCTCTAGAGCGAGCTTGATGGCTAGCAACTCCTGGTCGCCAATGGCATAGTTGCGCTCCGCTGGGGAGAACTTCCGTGAGAAGAAACTGCAAGGATGTAAATGACCATCTTTAGCCCTCTGAGATAACACCGCTCCTACTCCAACGGAGGAGGCATCCACCTCTAAGATGAAAGGAGAGTCGACGTCAGGCTGTTTCAGGACAGGTGCAGAGATGAACCTCTGTTTTAAAAGATGAAAAGCTTGCATGGCTTCTTCAGACCACTTGGACGGGTTAGCACCCTTCTTGGTGAAAGCAGTAATAGGCGCCACAATGGTGGAAAAGTCTCGTATAAACTTTCGGTAATAATTGGCGAACCCTAAGAACCTCTGGACCCCTTTGAGGGTTAAGGGTACCGGCCAATTCTGGATTGCTTGTAGTTTCTCAGGATCCATCTCTAGTCCGGAACCGGACACAATGTACCCTAGAAACGGAATGGACTTGACTTCAAAGACGCATTTCTCTAATTTGCAGTAGAGATGATTGACACGGAGACGGGACAGAACCTCCTTTACCCAGAAACGATGTTCCTCTAAATCGTTGGCAAAAATGAGGATATCATCTAGATAGACCACGACATGACGGTATAGAATGTCTCTGAAGATCTCATTGACGAAATGCTGGAAGACAGCTGGAGCATTGCTCAATCCGAAGGGCATGACGAGGTACTCATAATGTCCGTCACGGGTGTTAAATGCGGTCTTCCACTCGTCACCCTCACGGATCCGGATGAGATTGTATGCACCTCTCAGGTCCAGCTTTGTAAAGATGGTAGCTCCGCTAACTCTGTCAAAGAGCTCAGTAATCAGGGGTAAAGGATAGCGGTTCTTGATGGTAATGTCGTTCAAACCTCTGTAGTCGATGCACGGCCGCAGACCACCATCTTTCTTCTTTACAAAAAAGAAGCCTGCGCCGGCTGGAGAAGAAGAAGGTCGAATGAACCCCTTTGCTAGGTTCTCCTTAATGTATTCCTCCATAGAATGCGTCTCGGGGAGAGACAACGGATAAGTTCGGCCTCGAGGTGGAACCTTCCCTGGAACGAGATCAATCGGGCAGTCCCATTCTCTATGAGGAGGAAGGATATCAGCAGAAGCTTTACTGAACACATCCGTGAAATCTTGATATGGAGGAGGTGGAACATCAGACGACCTGGGGGAGGAAGAACAGACAGGCAACACTTTAAACAAACATGTCTTAGTACAGGAGGAACCCCATGCCAGGATTTGCGTAGTCGTCCAATCAATTGTAGGATTGTGAAGACGGAGCCATGGAAGGCCCAGGACCACAGGATGTGTGGCTCTTGGAATCACTAAAAGTGAAATAAGTTCGGAATGAAGAACTCCCACTCTCAGACGAACTGGTAGAGTCCTTAGAGAAATAACTGTATCAAAAATTTTACTGCCATCCACAGCAGTTAAGGAAAAGGACGAAGGAAGTCTCTCGGTGGGTAGGGACCACCGTTTAACATAGGCTTCGGTAATAAAGTTCCCAGCTGCTCCGGAATCCAGGAGGGCAATGACGTTCTGATAACGTTGAGCAACTTGAAGCGAGACTGGGAGGTTACAATCTTGAGGAGATGGAGAGGAGATCATTACTCCTAGCCGGCCCTCTCCTTGGCGAGCTAGGATTTGGAGTTTCCCGGACGTTTGGGACAGGCATTAATGGTGTGAGACGGAGCTGCACAATACAAACAGAGAAACTCGGAGAGACGTCTTCGGCGCTCAGCAGGAGTTAAACGGGAACGGCCAATTTGCATGGGTTCATCTTTAGTTGGTGACAGTTGGCGAGGAGGAGGAGCAGAAGATTTTGGAGCAGATGATCTTCCACGCTCAGTTGCTCTCTCTCTGAAACGTAAGTCAACTTTCGTACAAAGTGAGATTAACTCATCTAACTTGGAGGGTAAGTCTCTGGTAGCTAACTCATCTTTAATACGCTCGGATAAACCATGCCAGAATGCAGCATACAGGGCCTCGTCGTTCCATGCCAGTTCGGATGCCAGGATCTGGAACTGTATAAGATATTGTCCTACAGTATGTGATCCCTGGCGTAAACGGAGAATCTCAGACGAAGCTGAAGTTACCCGGCCTGGCTCGTCGAAGATGCGCCTGAATGTTGACACGAATGCAGTGTAAGAAGATAGCAGGGTGTCGGACCTCTCCCATAACGGTGATGCCCAATCAAGGGCTGAGCCACTGAGAAGAGAAATAATGTAGGCAATTTTTGTACGGTCACTGGGGAAATTGCCAGGTTGTAGCTCAAACTGAATCTCACACTGGTTGAGAAATCCCCTGCAGAATCTTGGAGATCCGTCAAATTTTGCTGGCGTTGGAAGATGAAGACGTGGAGCAGAAATGGGTAAGGTGGGTGGGGTTATAGCTGGAGTCACTGTGGTTGACGCACCAGACGCGCCTGATCCACGGAGAGTTGTCTGAATCCCATCCAGCCGAGTAGAGAGATCCTGGAGACATCGGATGATGTGGCCCTGTGCAGCCTCCTGATGTTCTAGTCGGGCTGCCAGTTCTTGCATCGGCCTGGCCGCTTGATCCTGGTCTCCGGCTGGATTCATTAGGTCAGTGCTTACTGTCACAACTGAGGGCCTGAGCTGACGGGAGGCAGCCTCAGTTGTAGGGGCTGAGATGTACCGGAACCTGGGAGGTTGTATCAGACCCCTGGACATGTAAGTAACATGAATAATAACTGCCCGAAGGCGTGACCACGACAACTTGGATAAAAGTCAATGATGTTTATTATGACAACTCCGCAACACAGCAGCAGTAAAAGAAAACGTAAAAGTCAGCAAAGAATAAATACAGTTCCTGAGTACTACAGGATGGCAGGAGCCACAGGGCACTGGTAGTGTGAGATAGTTCTTATGATCTTCTAGATGGAAAGTCCTTACCAGGCCCGACTGTAGCAATGGAGATAACCCAGGATTGTGCCAGCTGGTGTTCCAGGAAAAGCTGGGTTGCTGAAGGTAAAACAGCTGCTGTGGATACTGGCTGGAACCAGACTGCTGTTAGCACGGAGTGGATACTGGCTGGAACCAGTTAAATAATAAATGAACTTGGGAGCGATGAAATATGAACTGAAATGTAGAACTTGAGAGCGGAGAAATAATAATACCGGTGGAGAGTGGTAAAGTGTAGAAAGGACACCGGCCCTTTAAGGGAAGCTGTACTCTGCTGGAAGCAGGTAATGTTGTAGCTGGAAACAGATGAATCCACGATGGATTGGAGAGTCAGGCTACACCGCAGGTGGAATGCTGGTGCGGGTCTCTATGGTGGAAGTCTTGAGACAGGAGCTGGAACCTGGAAGACAATCACAGGAGAGAGACAAACAGGAACTAGGTTTGACAACCAAAGCACTGACGTCTTCCTTGCTCAGGCACAGCTTACTTATACCTGCAGCAAGGAAGGGGTTGGCTAGGCAATTATGCAAATCAACAATACAAACAGCAGATTGGTGGAAATGATCAGATGACAGAATCCAAGATGGCTGCGCCCATGCAGACACTTGGAGGGAAGTTTGGTTTGTAATCCATGTGGTCTGGGAAACAGTAATGGCGGCGCCGGCCACCGGAGACGCCAGGCTGATAGATGCACATTTAACCACGCGGGCACAGCGGAGGCCGCGGCTGATGAAAACACCACTCTGACACTCTGCATGTGGAAACTCAGGAACAGCGGAATCCGGTCCTGGAACGCTGAGCCCGCCTTAGGAGGCATCTGAAGGGTAAGTAATGGCGTCCAGATACCCGGATCGTGACACCATCTACAGAGACCAAGAACTAGTGCTAAGGTTAGCCATACAGTATGTAATACCCCTTTTCCACTAGCTAAATTTACCTGTGTTTTTGCATGGGGGCGCGCATCAACATGGGTTTTTAGTAAGTGGAAACGGCTCAACATGGGTTGAGTGACCCTGGAATCCTACCCGGGTAGCTACCTGGGTTGAACACGGTAACACGGTAATGACCCGGGTAATTGTGCAGTGGAAATGGTCATTACCCGTGTTTTCAGACTGAGTAACGAGTGACATCAATAGCTTTTACAAAGCTTACCCGGGTTAAGTGGAAACAGATCCGACCCGGAAATAACCCGTGTCGAAGTGCAGTGGAAACGGTGGGGCCGACACGGGTTGTAGCCGGGTTAAACATCCTGGATCAGACCTGGTACTCAGGTGGAAAAGGGGTATAATTTTTCCCTGGGGTACTGTTTTTTTTTTTTTTCCCTGCTACAAGAAAAGTACTTATTTCAGTGTTTAGGCTGCAATGTTTCCCAATCAAATTCCAGACGATCAAACAGAGGGGCAGATGTATTAAGCCTGGAGAAGTGATAAAGCAGTAATAAAGAAGTGATGAGTGGTAGGTGATAAAGCATTAGCCAATCATTATGGATTTGAAAAATGACAGTTAGGAGCTGACTGGCTATACGTTATCACCTTGCACTTATCACTGCTTTATCACTTCTTCATCCCTTCTCCAGGCTTAATACATCTGCCCCATTATTCCCAGGAATGTAAACTTCAGGGTTGGATGAAAGCAATTCTTGGTCCAGTGTGTAATAATAAAGTTCATGGTGAGTTCCGGTCTATTAGGATGTGGTAAAAAAAAAAATTGAGGACATTGGGGGTCATTCCGAGTTGATCGCTAGCTGCTGTTGTTCGCAGCGCAGTGATCAGGCTAAAAATTTCCATTTCTGTGCATGCGTATGCACCACAATGTGCACGCGCGACGTACGGGTACAAAGTCCTTTGTGGTTTTGCACAGGTTCTAGCGACGTTTTCATTTGCAGTGGCGGCCGCAAGAAGAGTGACAGGAAAGGGGCGTTTCTGGGTCTCAACTGACCGTTTTCAGGTAGTGCTTAGAAAAACGCAGGCGTGCCAGGGAAAATGCAGGCGTGTCTGGGCGAACACTGGGCGGGAGTGTGACGTCAAAAGCCAACCCTCCAACGTTAGAATCAACGCACACGAATAGTAAGTTAAGGGCTGGTCTTGTTTTGCACAAAATGTTTTTGCAGGCGCTCTGCTGGACAGGCGTTCGCACTTCTGCAAAGCAAAAATACACTCCCCAGTGGGCGGCGACAATACGTTTGCACGTCTGCTAAAAACTGCTAGCGAGCGAACAACTCGGAATGGCCACCATTATCCAGAAGATCAAAAGTTTGAAGGCCTTGTATTCAGAATAACTGTGAGGAGCTTGGAAATTGTCCTTAGAGAAGTTGCCATGTTATGGATGATGTTTATATTGTAAACTTCTTTTTGCTCAAAAGCTAAGGAATTATTTTGCCCCTTGAATATTGGGATACGTAGATAGACATCCTTCTGATGCTACTTGGTTAGCCTACCAATCTGATGTTGTGTCACCCCTGTATGTGTGTCCCTTCCCTTTAGAATGTATGGTTTCACGTGCAGGGCCCTCTTCCCACGTGTGCTTTTATGTCTCTTACATAACCTATCTATTTTTTAATACTCCCTTTGATGGCACCAAATCCCTCAGTTTTCTGCCACCGTGATACTTATTTCAGTGTTATTTGCTGACGTGGCCATGTTTATATACCCTGTACTTGTCCTATATTGTCTTGTACTGTAAGGGTGTGTACACACGGTGAGATCCTTGCTATGTCCTATTTTTACTTGCGATTTCCCTTGGACTCCCCGAAGGCCAGATAGGACAGATTTTGACTAACTTTTCTTGAGATCTGTACTATGTGTGCTTACGATTTTGGCTTATGTGAGATTTTGGCTTATGTGAGATGTCATTGACATGTGAGAAGAACTAGATAGTACACCGATCTAGCAAGGATTGACTTGCCTGCACAGTCTATCTTTTCTTGCGATGCCGACCTGGCGGGACCGCGCTTCGGGATCGCAAGGTGACTTTCACCTTGCGATCTGCACTAACTTTTCTTACGATTTTGACTATATAGTCAAAATCTTACGAAAAAATCTCACCGTGTGTACACACCCTTAGTCACTGTTTTCTTGTTTTTGCTTATTTGTTTATGTACTCTGTAATTGGGTATCCCTTGTGGCACAATATAAATAGAGCATTATAATAATATTAATAATAATAATAATAACTAGTACTGAAGATCAGGAATCTGCTGTGAAGACGAAAATAAGAATTTACTTACCGATAATTCTATTTCTCGTAGTCCGTAGTGGATGCTGGGGACTCCGTAAGGACCATGGGGAATAGCGGCTCCGCAGGAGACTGGGCACATCTAAAGAAAGCTTTAGGACTAACTGGTGTGCACTGGCTCCTCCCCCTATGACCCTCCTCCAAGCCTCAGTTAGGAAACTGTGCCCGGACGAGCGTACACAATAAGGAAGGATTTTGAATCCCGGGTAAGACTCATACCAGCCACACCAATCACACCGTATAACTTGTGATCTGAACCCAGTTAACAGTATGATAACAGAGGAGCCTCTGAAAAGATGGCTCCCAACAATAATAACCCGATTTTTGTAACAATAACTATGTACAAGTATTGTTTTCAGACAATCCGCACTTGGGATGGGCGCCCAGCATCCACTACGGACTACGAGAAATAGAATTATCGGTAAGTAAATTCTTATTTTCTCTAACGTCCTAAGTGGATGCTGGGGACTCCGTAAGGACCATGGGGATTATACCAAAGCTCCCAAACGGGCGGGAGAGTGCGGATGACTCTGCAGCACGGAATGAGAGAACTCCAGGTCCTCCTCAGCCAGGGTATCAAATTTGTAGAATTTAGCAAACGTGTTTGCCCCTGACCAAGTAGTTGCTCGGCAAAGTTGTAAAGCCGAGACCCCTCGGGCAGCCGCCCAAGATGAGCCCACTTTCCTTGTGGAACGGGCTTTTACAGACTTTAGCTGTGGCAGGCCTGCCACAGAATGTGCAAGCTGAATTGTACTACAAATCCAACGAGCAATAGTCTGCTTAGAAGCAGGAGCACCCAGCATGTTGGGTGCATACAGGATAAACAGCGAGTCAGATTTCCTGACTCCAGCCGTCCTGGAACATATTTTCAGGGCCCTGACAACATCCAGCAACTTGGATTCCTCCAAGTCCCTAGTAGCCGCAGGCACCACAATAGGTTGGTTCAGGTGAAAACGCTGGAACCACCTTAGGGAGAAACTGAGGACGAGTCCTCAATTCCGCCCTGTCCGAATGGAAAATCAGATAAGGGCTTTTACAGGATAAAGCCGCCAATCCTGACACGCGCCTGGCCCAGGCCAGGGCCAACAGCATGACCACTTTCCATGTGAGATATTTTAACTCCACAGATTTAAGTGGTTCAAACCAATGTGACTTTTGGAACCCAAACTATATTGAGATCCCAAATTGCCACTGGAGGCACAAAAGGAGGCTGTATATGCAGTACCCCTTTTACAAACGTCTAAACTTCAGGGACTGAAGCTAGTTCTTTTTTGGAAGAAAATTGACAGGGCCGAAATCTGAACCTTAATGGACCCCAATTTCAGGCCCATAGACACTCCTGTTTGCAGGAAATGTAGGAATCGACCCAGTTGAATTTCCTCCGTCGGGCCTTACTGGCCTCGCACTACGCAACATATTTTCGCCAATTGCGGTGATAATGTTTTTGCGGTTACATCCTTCCTGGCTTTTGATCAGGATAGGGATGACTTCATCCGGAATGCCTTTTTTCCTTCAGGATCCGGTGTTCAACCGCCATGCCGTCAAACGCAGCCGCGGTACGTCTTGGAACAGACAGGGTCCTTGCTGGAGCAAGTCCCTTCTTAGAGGTAGAGGCCACGGATCCTCCGTGAGCCTCTCTTGAAGTTCCGGTTACCAAGTCCTTTTTGGCCCATCCGGAGCCACGAATATAGTGCTTACTCCTCTCCATCTTATCAATCTCAGTACCTTGGGTATGAGAGGCAGAGGAGGGAACACATACACTGACTGGTACACCCACAGTGTTACCAGAGCGTCTACAACTATTGCCTGAGGGTCTCTTGACCTGGCGCAATACCTGTCGAGTTTTTTAATCATGTGGACGACTTCTGGGTGAAGTCCCCACTCTCCCGGGTGGAGGTCGTGCTGAGGAAGTCTGCTTCCCAGTTGTCTACTCCCGGAATGAATACTGTTGACAGTGCTATTACATGATTTTCCGCCCAGCGGAGAATCCTTGCAGCTTCTGCCATTGCCCTCCTGCTTCTTGTGCCACCCTGTCTGTTTACGTGGGTGACTGCCATGATGTTGTCCGACTGGATCAACACCGGCTGACCTTGAAGCAGAGGTCTTGCTAAGCTTAGAGCATTGTAAATGGCCCTTAGCTTCAGGATATTTATGTGAAGTGATGTATCCAGGCTTGACCCTAAGCCCTGGATATTCCTTCCCTGTGTGACTGCTCCCCAGCCTCGCAGGCTGGCATCCGTGGTCACCAGGACCCAGTCCTGAATGCCGAATCTGCGGCCCTCTAGAAGATGAGCACTCTGCAACCACCACAGGATGGATACCCTTGTCCTTGGTGACAGGGTTATCCGCTGATGCATCTGAAAATGCGACCCGGACCATTTGTCCAGTAGGTTCCACTGGAAAGTTCTTGCGTGGAATCTAACGAATGGGATTGCTTCGTAGGAAGCCACCATTTTTTCCCAGAACCCTTGTGCATTGATGCACTGAGACTTGGTTCGGTTTTAGGAGGTTCCTGATTAGCTCCCTGGCTTTCTCTTCCGGGAGAAACACCTTTTTTCTGGACTGTGTCCAGGATCATCCCTAGGAAACAGAAGACAAGTCGTCGGAACCAGCTGCGATTTTGGAATATTGAGAACTCAATCGTGCTGCCGCAACACTACCTGAGATAGTGCTACACCGACCTCCAACTGTTCCCTGGATCTTACCCTTATCAGGGAATCGTCCAATTAAGGGATAACTAAAATTTCCTTCCTTCGAAGGGATATCATTTCGTCCATTACCTTGGTAAAGACCCGGGGTGCCGTGGACCATCCCTACGGCAGCGTCTGAACTGATAGTGACAGTTCTGTACCATAACCTGAGGTACCCTTGGTGAGAAGGGTAAATTTTGACATGAAGGTAAGCATCCTTGATGTCCCGAGACATCATGTAGTCCCCTTCCTCCAGGTTCGCAATCACTGCTCTGAGTGACTCAATCTTGAATTTGAACCTCTGTATGTAAGTGTTCAAAGATTTTAGAATCGGTCTCACCGAGCCGTCTGGCTTCGGTACCACAATAGTGTGGAATAATACCCCGTTCCCTGTTGCAGGAGGGGTACCTTGATTATCACCTGCTGGGAATACAGCTTGTGAATGGCTTCCAAAACTGCCTCCCTGTCAGAGGGAGACGTCGGTAAAGCCGACTTTTGGAAACGGCGAGGGGGAGACGTCTCGAATTCCAATATGTACCCCTGAGATATTACCTGAAGGATCCAGGGGTCTACTTGCGAGTGAGCCCACTGCGCACTGAAATTCATTGAGAACGGGCCCCCACCGTGCCTGAGCTTGTAAAGCCCTAGCGTCATACTGAGGGCTTGGCAGAGGCGGGAAAGGGTTTCTGTTCCTGGGAACTGGCTGATCTCTGCAGCCTTTTTCCTCTCCCTCTGTCACGAGCAGAAAAGAGGAACCTTTTGTCCGCTTGCCAACAAAGGACTGCGCCTGATAATACGGCGTCTTATTTTGAGAGGCGACCTGGGGTACAAACGTGGATTTCCCAGCTGTTGCCGTGGCCACCAGGTCTAAAAGACCGACCCCAAATGTCCCCTTTCAAAGGCAATACTTCCAAATGCCGTTTGGAATCCGCATCACCTGCCCATTTTACTGGTAGAATTGGACAACGCACTTATACTTGATGCCAGTCGGCAATTATTCCGCTGTGCATCATGCATATATAGAAATGCATCTTTTAAATGCTCTATAGGCAATAATATACTATCCTTATCTAGGATATCAATATTTCCAGTCAGGGAATCCGACCATGCCAACCCAGCACTGCACCTCCAGGCTGAGGCGATAGCTGGTCGCAGTATAACACCAGTATGTGTGTAAATACCTTTTTTTGGATACCCTCCTGCTTTCTATCAGCAGGATCCTTAAGGGCGGCCATCTCATGAGAGGGTAGAGCCCTTGTTCTTACAAGCGTGTGAGCGCCTTATCCCCCCTAGGGGGTGTTTCCCAACGCATCCTAACCTCTGGCGGGAAAGGGTATGCAGCCAATACTTTTTAAGAAATTATTAATTGTTATCGGGGGGAAACCCACGCATCATCACACACCTCATTTTATTTCTCAGATTCAGGAAAACTACAGGTAGTTTTTCCCTCACCGAACATAATACCCCTTTTTTGGTGGTACTCGTATTATCAGAAATGTATAAAAACATTTTCCATTGTCTCAATCATGTAACGTGTGGCCCTACTGGAAATCACGGTTGTCTCATCACCGTCGACACAGGAGTCAGTATCCGTGTCGGCGTCTGTATCTGCCATCTGAGGTAACGGCCGCTTAGAGCCCCTGACGGCCTATGAGACGTCTAGACAGGCACAAGCTGAGTAGCCGGCTGTCTCATGTCAACCACTGTTTTTTTATATAGAGCTGACACTGTCACGTAATTTTCAACAGTACATCCACTCAGGTGTCGACCCCCTAGGGGGTGACATCACTGTTACAGACACTCTGCTCCGTCTCCACATCATTTTTCTCCTCATACATGTCGACACCAACGTACCGACACACAGCACACACACAGTGAATGCTCTGATAGAGGACAGGACCCCACTAGCCCTTTGGGGAGACAGAGGGAGAGTATGCCAGCACACACCAGAGCGCTATATATATACAGGGATAACCTTATATAAGTGTTTTTCCCCTTATAGCTGCTGTATGTTTTAATACTGCGCCTAATTAGTGCCCCCCTGTCTTTTTTTTAACCCTTTCTGTCTGCAGGGAAGAGCCAGGGAGCTTCCCTCCAACTGAGCTGTGAGGGAAAATGGCGCCAGTGTGCTGAGGAGATAGGCTCCGCCCCCTTTTCGGCGGCCTTATCTCCCGGTTTTTTGTATATTCTGGCAGGGGTTAAATGCATCCATATAGCCCAGGAGCTATATGTGATGCATTTTTTGCCATGTAAGGTATTCTGTCATGTTTTATTGCGTCTCAGGGCGCCCCCCCCCAGCGCCCTGCACCGTCAGTGACCGGAGTATGAAGTGTGCTGAGAGCAATGGCGCACAGCTGCAGTGCTGTGCGCTACCTTATTGAAGACAGGAACGTCTTCTGCCGCCGATTTTTCCGGACCTCTTCGCTCTTCTGGCTCTGTAAGGGGGCCGGCGGCGCGGCTCCGGGACCCATCCAGGCTGGACCTGTGATCGTCCCTCTGGAGCTAATGTCCAGTAGCCAAGAAGCCCAATCCACTCTGCACGCAGGTGAGTTCGCTTCTTCTCCCCTTAGTCCCTCGATGCAGTGAGCCTGTTGCCAGCAGGTCTCACTGAAAATAACAAACCTAAACTAAAACTTTCACTAAGAAGCTCACGAGAGCCCCTAGTGTGCACCCTTCTCGTCGGGCACAGAAATCTAACTGAGGCTTGGAGGAGGGTCATAGGGGGAGGAGCCAGTGCACACCAGTTAGTCCTAAAGCTTTCTTTAGATGTGCCCAGTCTCCTGCGGAGCCGCTATTCCCCATGGTCCTTACAGAGTCCCCAGCATCCACTTAGGAAGTTAGAGAAAACATGCATAATTTGTATGTTTACATCTTCACTAGGGACAGTGGAAAATATATACCTTCCATACACTGATCCCTTATCCACTTTTATAGAAGCCATTTGGAAAGCATTTTGCAGAACTACTTGTTCATCCCGGACATAAATTTTCATCCTTCTAGCAAATGAGGAAATTCCATGTGGTAGCTTGCTGTCAATACTACTCTTACCCATCAATTCTGCTTTATTTTAGCCCAGGTCAGAACTTATCCTGTCTCATACTGGTATCTGTTGGGCTTGCTTATCTTCAGAATGCTTTATCCTTGGTCTCCTTGTTCCCAGTTTTCATTTTCAAAAGCAATTCAATTTGCCAGATTGACAAGACTTTTATGCTTTGATTATGTATGTAACCTGGATCTTATTGCCTATTGTCTCTTCCTTCCTGCAATATCCTCTACTGTGGTTTTGCCAAGTCTGGACCAATATAGGCGTTACCATACAAATTGAAGCAGGCACAGTCTACTTAGATGCTGTATCAGCCTGCCATAGTACAATGCATTGTACCCTTTTTGCAGCTATTCACCATCAGCCTCAGTGAATCCATACATGTTATTGCCATAAAAAGGTTAGCCAAACAGAACGGCTGTACATAGTCAATGCCTCCCTAGATGTGCGCTTTTATTAAGCCATGCTATAATTTTTAGACAGAAATTGACAGGCCAGATAATGTCTAGTCTTAGAGCCATGCCAGGTATTATGTGTGTGTCCTTTTTAATATTGTCTCATGTCTTTTATCCATCTGGACTCTAGCATTCCATTTTCTACTATGAAAGATATTGTTGCAGCCATCCTAGTGATGGCTTCTTTAGACACAACTTCCAGGATCTTGACTCTCTTATTCAATGATTCTATGGGATATATCATTGCCACTCTTTTGAAAGGGAGTCAGGACTAGACCATTCTTCTTCTACACCATCATACAGTATGTATCTGGAAAGAGAATACCTGGAGAAGGCTGCTGAAATAACAATTGCAGTAGTGTCAAAATGAATAGCTAAAGGGCAGTAGAATATGTTGTTCATCAGCCCTTTACTGCACATGTACTGCCTACTTAAAGGCTATCATGGCTTAGAGGGCTATGATAGTATCTAGCCAGCCCCAACAGCAATTATCCAGCATTTTGATCAGTGGGGGTAAAGGGGACACAAGGGAAATCCATGGGAGTCCATGTTGATTATAAACTGGAAGAGAGTTACTATATCTGTCACTCCAGTCCTAACTGCACTGAAGACATAAGACACGACGGTGTCAACCTGTCTGAAATTCAAGTGGCTAATTGAATTCCCCCCATAGTGATGTTCTTTTGCAATGTTGGTGTATTGTATAAGGGGATTGTGGGCATTATCCTTAAACTAGCTAAACTATTTTGACATATCAGCATTGTAGTCAGAGGCGGATTTCACCTAAATGTAAGTAGTGATCATTGTGATCATATCTTGAGATGTCTTTTTTTGAGCTTCTAGTTAATTTAGTATCTTTGCCAGAGTGTACATAACCTAAAAAACATCTCAAGTTACTGTATATATCTAATGGCAAACAGGCAACCCAGGATGTTTCTGGGACAACCACAACACTCTGGAACATTGCCTAATGCAGCCCGTACACCAACCAATTCCTACAATATTTGATTCTCCGTTGATCTGCAAAATTCAACATGTTAGAAATCCTCGAGTCGACGATTCTGACCAGTTTTGGGTTCGTATAGGTGATTCAGGGATTTCCAACCTTTTTCTGATTTTTAAACACAATCACCAGTATAACGCAGAACTGTGCTGATGATTGTTGAAATATGGGCTGATTAAGACTGCTGTGTAATAGATATCTGACACTTTGTAGTTGTGAGCTGAGGTGGTAACGCTGTTGAGAGAATGTGGGCACACTGGCAGCGCCATGCAGCCTGCAGAGCTGCTTAAACATTATGATGTAACGTGCTGAGAGACGGGGACGGCACAAGGCTGCACAGAGCCCATCTCCAGCACTGCATACCCTAATAATAAACAGAGCATATATAATATCTATCTATCTATCTATATATAGTCACATTATTATCTTTGGTAAAACAAGACAACATAATTTTTTGATCTCTTCATCAATTTGATGCCTTGCCCAAGGTCTGCCCAAGGTCCAGGGTTGGTGTTTGAATAACCAGCGGATAGTAATAAACTAAAATAACATCTGTGGCAAAAGACTCCCAATACTCTGGGTCCATACAGAAGATGAGCCACTTCACTGAAGTCTTTAGCTGCCCTTTCTGCGGTTAGGTCATCACGCAAATGTGATGATCTAATTTAATTGAGTGTCCAATTTTATAATAATAGATATATACAGAGGGGAGAGAACAGAGGGGAGAGGTCCCTTCCAATACATGGTGAAATTAACCCAAACTGATGTTGTTCCACAAGTAGAAACCATATAGTTTTCATGCGCAACAGTATAATGGGAAGAGATCATACATATACAGTATTACATACTACTAAATAGCTTTGTGCAGTAATATCCCGTACAACCGTATAGACTGCTGCTCAAGTAGTCTAGTAGTTTCTTAGCATAATGTCCATTTACATTTTATTTTAAGTGCAGTGACTCTTCCGAAATACTGTAGATATACTAAGGACTGTACTGTAGAAATGGAATGAAAATATAACATTGTATGAAGATAAAGAAGATTAAATGCATACTTACAAAATGATCAATGTAAGAATGTAGAAGAAGAGAACGCTTTCAATCAAGTTGTGGTAAATCCACACAACCCATTTTGTGTTGTCAAAAACATTTATGTAAGCAATCCATTCATCAATTGAATCATAAGGAGTGGGCAGATACCGAAAAGGGCCACAACTGTTGGAAGGCTGCCGTCTAAAATAGGGAACATTGTAAAAGGTTTTATAAATACTATCTGTCAAAACAAGAAAAGAAAATGCAAAAGACAAACCGGTTTGGCTAGCGCTGACATGCCAAATATGAGTATATACAAATACTAAGAATTATAGTTGAAAAGGAAGAAACATGAGAGAATCACATTTTGCCATTAAAAGTGTCGCCCTATCAAATGAATGGCTTCAACATGATGGGAAACAGCGGCTTTTGCAAGCCAACACTTACGGGTATATTTATATCCTTAGGGGTATATTTACTAAAGTGCGGGTTTACAAAAGTGGAGATGTTGTCAATAGCAAACAATCAGATTCTAGCTATTATCTTCTAGAACAGGGGTGGGCAATTATTTTAGTTGGGGGGCCACTGAACAGTTTCCAGTGAATATCGGAGGGCCGACCCGGGCTGACCCCCCCCCCCCTTCCCCACGCATTACTGGAGAGAAAGTTACCAGCTCTCTCCCGCCCCCCCCCCCCCCCCCACCAACCCCTGTGGGCAAAGTTACCAGGCTCCCCCCCCCCCCCCCTCCCCCCAATCCCTTGAACACACAGTTACCAGCTTCTCCCCCTCTCCCATGCTCCCTGGACCAAATTATCAGATTCCACCTCTTGACAAAATTGCCAGTATGATATTGTTTAAAAATGTATATAGCATGACCGTGCATTAAAAATGGCAATTATTCTACCTTACAGGAGATTCAGGCACCGTGTATTCAAACTTTCTCTGCTCCTTGCTGTGCCGCCCGCATCCATGATCTGGCCCACCTCCAAGACCACCCACACCCCCAACATCACCTGCCGCCTGTTGTAATGATGGCCGGCTGACGGCAAGTGTCACATGACGTTACCGCGAGACCCACAACCAGGATTTTGCTCAGCGGCACCGGCAGCTTTGGAGGTGCTACAGAGCAATGACAAGCAGCTCAGCCTGTCGGGCCGCTTGTCATTGCACGCTAGTGGGAGGCAGCGGGCCGGGCAGGATCAGTTTGCGGGCTGCATCTGGCCTGTGGGCCGTATTTTGCCCACCCCTATTCTAGAAGATGCTACATAAATAAGTAGAATCTGAATGGTATCTATGGGTAACATCCCCACTTTTGTAAATATACCCCTTAATTGTCTAAAGATAAAGGAGACATGTTAAATGCAGAGCAGAGAATTATAAATGCAGATTTGACTACTGCATCGGTACTCTGTTACTATAGTATCAGCATATACTATTTAAATGACTAAGGTGTCTATGTATTAATTATTATTTGTGGGATATCCTCCAAATACAGCCGATTGAATTCCTAATCCATAGTATAAACAAGTGTCATCTAAAGTACAATCCCATGTTTAATAAATTATTTTTTAAAGAGGACTTACCAGCAGTCACCATACATGAAATATGGGGGATCCCACAAGGGAGGACCAGTATGTAAAACCTGTTGTCATGTCTCAGGCTTCACCCAGTTAAACTAAGGGGGTTAGGAGGAGGGGGGAAGCAGCAACATGACATGTCTGAGTTGTGCCCCAGGTTCTGCAAGACAAGTCCTTTACAGAGGCTGAATTTTATCAGGAAGCATCATGGTGCCCAGGAAATAGGTCCTATAGGAGAGGCTTCCACCATTCAGGTAAAGGTGGTAAGTTTGCTCTCAATAGGCACTATCAAAAGGGGGATTGTTATTTAACATTAACATGTCCCCATGAGGAGAGGCAAGAAAAGACATACAGTAGGATTTGTCTGATTTCACGATTGTAGTTTGTAGTTTTTCTCTACCTATATATAGTGACTCCAATGACACAAAGGACACCCACAAAAGATGGGAAGAAGAGGAGAAATATAAAAAGCGTGGTCATCTGGGATGCTCTCCAAGCTCTCCGAGGTGGGGTACAATTCATTGTGAGGCTCACCTAGATACAGAGAAGATGTTCACAATTTAATATATGTCTCATGTTACAGACATCTGAAGTCTTGTTTATATTTTCTACCCTGTATCTAACAGCAGTATGAATTAAGGAATAATACGGTGGTCATGGTGGGTCACACTTATAAACAGTAGGCTCTGACATCATGTGTAAAAGGATTTATCTTTTATTGTGATTAGGAGATTACAGTGATTTACAGAATAAATACTTACACCATGAAGCGTGTTTAACTGGCATACAAATAACCCAATTTCTGATTTTCTCACATATATCCATAATGTACATCGGAGCTTATTCATGAAATTATTATTTTTTTTATCATCAACTATTTAATTTTAACAATTACTTTTTCAAAAAGCAAAAAGGTTTTTTTTCAGAGTATAAACTGATAACGACTTTTCAACTGCTGCCATTCAAGACATTCTCCTGTGCCACAAACCATCTATGGTAAGACATTCTCCTGTGCCACAAACCATCTATGGTAAGACATTCTCCTGTGCCACAAACCATCTATGGTAAGACATTCTCCTGTGCCACAAACCATCTATGGTATTACTATCAAACATGATCAGACTCTTCTCCATTTTTCTAATCTTATGTTAACCTACTGTACCTCTTATTAGTCCCTATTCTACTCCCACTAACACTAATCTCTGGTACACAATCACTGCTGCATCCACCACCCTAGCTCCTCTTGTCTTTGTTCTGCTTATTGGATTGTTTGATCTCTCATGAGCAGGGCCCTCGCTATGCATTGTTTCCACATCTGCATATTTTTCCACTTTGTAGGTCTTTACTTTGGGCCTGATTCTGATTTACATGTAAGGTGGTTGTCAGGACACACGACCAGCATCGGCATCCTAAACACTCACCAGAGTCGCTTCAGGTGCGGTGGGGGGTCCGTCGGGTCCTCTGACAGGAGGGCTTCGGCATCTGGCAAGCTATGATGATCCTCTGCAGGGTTCCCGGGGACTCCAGTGATTGCTGTGCACACTAGTTTCCAAACTGCAGCACCTTCCCAGGCTGATTACACAGGTGCACAGATTCCAGATTGCAGAAGTGTTCTCAGACCATTTGTTAACTATTCATGTGTATGAGGTTTATTCAAGTTCCTGTGTGCAGTCTATGATATTTTCTGACATTGCTGCATTCCATGTTCCATGTTTAAACCCCATGCTGGGCTGTGACTGGCTGCAGTTTTCCTGCAGCCAGTCACAGCCCAGCTAGGGGTTTAAAGGAAGTCCAGCTGCAGCATTCTGGGCTTGTTCAACTAGTTACATAGTAGGTGTGACAAGTGAACCTGCATTTTGTCTTCTGTGCAGTTACCAGGTCCAGCAGCATGTCTTCAGCCAGTAGCAAGTCAAGTTCAGCTGTACTCCTCAGCCGGTAGCCAGTACGGTCCAGCAGCATCTCTTCAGGTGGTAGCCAGTCTGGTTCAGCTGTATTCCTCAGCTGGTAGTCAGTCCGTTCCAGCAGCATCTCTTCAGCCGGTAGCCAGTCTGGTTCAGCTGCATTCCTCAGATGATAGCCAGTCCAGTCGCGTCTCTTCAGTAGCCAGTCTGGTCCAGCTGCATTCTCCAGCCGGTAGCCAGTCCAGTTCAGCTATAATTCCTCAGCCAGTAGCCAGTCCACAATAGAGCCACTTGGTGGTTCATTACCTGAAATATATACCAACGGCAGTTCTCACTGCTACCCAAGTCTCATGTTAAAGAGCTATATACAACGTCCTCGGTTCTAGCCCAGAGACGCAGCCGATGGACACCAGTCATCACCTGAAACAGGTAACACTGTGCATCAAACCGTGACAGTGGTGTTAATTCCAGACGGTTTTGCAATCCAAAGTCTCAGGCAAATATCCATTGGTATGTCAGATGCATTTATGTAGCCACACCTCCCTCCATTTACCAGAGCAGCAATCATCTCTTTCATCATCGGTGCAGGAGATACAGCAAAAAGACGGAACTTTGCATACGCAGACCTTAGAAATAGAATGCAACTCTGTGTATATGCCTACAGCAAATTTATTCTATGTGCAAATACCCTAATACCACCCCAGCTGCAAATGAGAAGCAACCAAGACGCATACTTCAAGATGCTTATGCAGCTGATGAAGTGCACACAGTTTACTAAGAATCTCTTGACGCATCCACGTTCAGATTGCATGAAACTGTCTTAAATATCAAATAATAATTTCTAGTGCTGTAGAAGCGTGCCTTCAAAAAAATTATGAAAATATAATAATAATAATAATAATAATAATAATAATAATTAAATTGCAGTAGCCTGGGTTAAATATTCATAACTAATGTTAGGTGTATTTCTTTTAACAACTATATTATTCATCCACGGTTGCTGTTAATTAAAATAATAAGCCAGTGAAACCCTTGTGTATTACTAATTTAAGAAGAAATTATCTCCCTCTTATTCAACTCTGCGATCCACACAAGGGGGGTCATTCCGAGTTGATCGCTCGCTAGCAGTTTTTAGCAGCCATGCAAACGCTATGCCGCCGCCCACTGGGAGTGTATTTTAGCTTAGCAGAAGTGCGAACGGTTGTATCGCAGAGCGGCTACAAAGTTTTTTTGTGCAGTTTCAGAGTAGCTCAAAACCTACTCAGCGCTTGCGATCACTTCAGACTGTTCAGGTCCTTTTTTGACGTCACAAACCCGCCCAGCATTCCCCCAGCCACGCCTGCGTTTTTCCTGGCACGCCTGCGTTTTTCTGTACACTCCCTGAAAACGGTCAGTTGACACCCAGAAACGCCCACTTCATGTAAATCACTCTGCGGCCACCAGTGCGACTGAAATGCTTTGCAAGACCCTGTGCATAACTACATAGTTTGTTGTGCCCGTACGTTGCGTGTGCGCATTGCGCCGCATACGCATGCGCAGAACTGCCATTTTTAGCCTGATCGCTGCGCTGCGAACAAATGCATCTAGCGATCAACTCGGAATGACCCCCAAGATTTCTTCTCATGCTCTCTGTACTTCTGTTCTGCCAATCCTATTGCAATTGAAGCCCCAGGTTCTTGATTGTTGGCATACTGCACTTGGATCCAGACTCCAACACACATATATATTCGGATATCCACCTGGACACATACGTTGTTCCCGCGATAGGCTCTACAGCTATGGGTACAAGATGGTAATTCACCCCTTGACTCCTTCTGGTTCCCTGCATGTTGCCATACAACACAGGGGGTGTTTTCCAGCAACAGGTAATTACACCGCATTTATTCAAAGGGTTACGGTCGTTAGGTCGACACAAATTAGGTCGACACTCTTTAGGTCACCACTGAAGGTCGACAATGCCATTAGGTCGACATGCATTAGGTCGACATGAACGTTAGGTCGACAGGTCAAAAGGGCGACATGAGTTTATCACATTTTTTTTCTTAATTTTTGGGATTTTTTCATACTTAACGATCCACGTGGACTACGATTGGAACGGTAGTTCCGAAGTTTGCTCACCATGCGAGGGGACGCGGTGCACTAATATGGGTTCCCCGTCACTTTACGGACAAAACGACAAAAACATCATGTCGACCTTTTGACCTGTCGACCTAACGCCCATGTCGACCTAATGGCAATGTCGACCTTCAATGGTCGACCTAATGAGTTTCGACCTAAGTTGGGTCGACCCAACGACCCATACCCTTATTCAAATAACCGATACACCATCAGTGTATGTACTGCTAATAATATTAGCATGATGATGTCCTTTCATAATTCGAATTATAGTCAATTTATCTGATTGTCATACTTATGATCAATTATTACCGTTTATGAAATATAAACATTGACATATCTTATGTTATTCATCTGTTTAATACATTCTGGTGGTGCATAACTCATACTTGCCTACCCTACCAGAAGCTACGGGAGACACGATTTTTGGGGTAGTCCCGCAGCCCCAGAAAGGTAGGTGGCCCCCCCGCATTTTGCCGCTTCCTACTAAAGCATGCATGGATGAAGATAAAACACACAGCAATCTCAGCTATGGTGCAGAGGGGGCGGAGGCTAAAAGACGCAATTGCATCATTTAGCCATGTCCCCTACCCGTGGAACCGCGACTCTCGGGCATCTCTGTATCTTGGGGGCAGGACCTAATAGATTGACAGTCCAGCCCTGCCACATGAAGTGTCATGGTGTCTCTCCTCTCCAGGCTTCTCCCGGAGAGTAGACATAAAAAGTAGGTAACTATGGCCTAACCCTCCCTCCCTGTAGCCTAACCCTCCCCGTTGGTGCCTAACCCTAACCCTCCATCCCCACAGCTTAACCAGTGTGGAGTCCCGGCAGTTCCTCGTTCGGGGTCACGGCGTCTGCATTTCGATCCATATTTTGGTCCCGGCGTCGGTATAATGAGGCGTGTTGGGATTCTGGCGTTGGTATTCCGACTCCCAGGATCCCAAACACCGGGATCCTGACCGGATCCCCACAGGAAAGTTGTAATTACGTTACACCTGCATTCTCACTTGTCTTTCTGGTGGAATAATCAATAGTGTTGAATATGTCTATTGTTATCTTTATATGATACTGAATTTAGAAATAAATGTTACCTTTTTCACATAAAATATAATGAAGAGTTTGATCATCTGGATTAATGGAATCAGGGGAGAGAAAAAAATTCCAATCCTGTGAAAAATAATAAATAAAATGAAGATGTCAAATAAGATTGTAAATATCTTACAGTATGGTAAATAAGTTGCACTCTACGGCTACCTATTATACATCAGTCAAATCATCTTTTGCCTTTCAGGTGACAAACGTACTAAGGGGGTAATTCAGACCTGATCGTAGCAGCAAATTTGTTAGCAGTTGGGCAAAACCATGTGCACTGCAGGGGGGGCAGATATAACATGTGCAGTCAGAGTTAGATTTGGGTGTGGTGTGTTCTAGAATTCCAATATCCTTCAAACATATCCTTCAAATTACGTCCACGTTGAACGCTTAGCAGCGGTGGTTTTGTGTTGAACGTGGGTACAGTGGATCTGATATCACTCGATGTATAAGGAAGTCTCACCAGCTACACGATAACACAATCCCAAAACGTGAGATTGCTGAGGGATCTAATCGACTTATTTTCAAGACCAGTTGCAATACAAACCTTAGTTTTGTGGAAAAGTCAATCAAAAAGAATTGGCCGATCATCACTTCTGACCCTAAGTTTAAGAAGGTCAACACAAAACCACCACTGCTAAGCGTTCGGCGTGGACGTAATTTGAAGGATATGTTACTGAGACCCACTATGAAACCTGTGACCACGTGACTGAATAAGCGTAATGGGTGCTTTACATGTCTGCAATGTACCAAATGCAGGTTACTGATAACTGGGCAGTTCTTTTGCCACCCTCTGTATGGTACCAAGATTTTTCTTCGACACCATCTGACTTTCCTACTTGATCATGTGGTTTATTTTTTAATGTGCTCATGTGGCAAAATGTATGTGGGTAAAACAACCCGTACGTTCAGGGAACGAATGAACCAACATAGATCCTCCATACATTTAGCATTTGCAAGCGGTAAGACCGATAAACCTGTGGCGATGCACTTCGTACAAATGAAGCACCAACTGTCAACGTTGAGATGCATGATGATTGACTGGATACCTCCACTGGCTAGGGGAGGTAATAGAGGGGCTTGCCTCCTTAAACGTGAGGCGTATTGGATTCATCGTCTGGACACCCTGTCATCCAAAGGACTTAATGAACAAAACTCATTCAATATTTTTATTTAATAATAGACTTTCATTTTTAATTTTTTCTTCTTTTTTTTCTTTTTCTATTTCATTGTGTAAGTTTGTTTTGTGGCTGTTGGTAATTGAAAATGTATTACAATTGCGATTTTTTTTTTGCATAATTTTTTTGTGGGGCAGTCCACTATTTGCTCGTCACCTATACTTTACCTGATGACCACAAGATGTTGGGTTAATTTGTGTCAATGTTTCTGGCTACGAATTAACCATTTATGTAGTGTTTTTGTATTTGTGTAAGTTTGGCTATTTCTGTGTTATATATTTGCACTTTTGGATTTATGAAGGTTTTATATTAGGTATTTTCAGTGAAGCCGGTATCTGGGTTCACCCTTGTGGCACTATATACTAAGGCAAACATTATTGTAGGTGTAAAATCAGTCCCACTTAGTGTAATGCAGTGTTGGTGGCATTTACTAATACTATATTAATTAGCACGGTAACTGCCAGCTGCATTATAGAAGTATACTTTTCTAGCCTTGTTAAACACGGATGTCAAGATATACGCTAAAATGATAGCTAATCGTATATGCCCCTTCCTATCCCATCTTATTAAACCAGATCAGGTGGGGTTTATTCCGGGCAGGCAGGCTCCGGACAATACTCGCCGGGTCCTAGATGTGATGGATTACTATGATTCCCTTGGGTCCCCTCTTCTAATCCTTTCCTTGGATGCTGAAAAAGCATTCGACAGGCTTCACTGGGGGTTTGTGCAAGCTGCGTTGCGTCGCTTTGGTTTTCAGGGAAGTATACTAGACTCTATCCTCGCCCTCTTTTCTTCTCCTTCGGCGATGGTTTCAGTTAATGGATGCCTATCTGCTAGTTTTGATATCACCAATGGTACGAGGCAGGGCTGTCCGTTGTCACCTCTTATATTTGCCTTAGCAATGGAGCCTTTGGTGGAGACTATTAGGTTGGCAGCGGACGTTCATGGTCCTATTATTGGTGATGTTTCTCACAAACTCAGTCTTTTTGCGGACGATATCCTCTTATGTTTAACGAGACCGGAGTTCTCTCTCCCTGACCTTCACCGGGTTCTGAAGTAGTTTTCCGAGGTGTCCTATTATAAATTGAATACCTCCAAAACTGAGGCCCTCCCTTTGCAGATTTCCACAGATTCTATACGGGCACTTCAGGGTGATTTTAGATACGCGTGGCAGTCTAAATCCCTCAAATATTTAGGTATTAACCTAGCTAGAGACCGCAACTTAATCGACTACAACTATAAGCCGTTATTACAGGCCTTTGAAACTCTGACCAAAGATTGGATGCTGCATGAGGTGTCCTGGCTGGGCCGTATAGCGGGCGCTAAAATGGTGCTCCTACCAAAGTTAATGTACCTTTATAGAGCTATTCCGAGACTTCTCCCTAAGCCATTTCTCCATAAGTTTAAGCAAACTCTAATAAACTACATCTGGAAAGGCTCTAAACCTAAAATAGCTAGACATACCCTTTCCCTTCCGAGACTTAGGGGAGGTGCTGCCTTCCCGGACCTCGAGGCCTATCAATCAGCTTGTATCCTGAGCCAGGTTAAGGATTGGTTCTTATCAGGGTCCCCTAAACAGTGGGCTACTATTGAGAGCTCCATGGTGGCCCCCTTTAGGCTCCCTGATCTCCTATGGTTACCTGCTACAGTGACTCCTCGCCAGACCCAGACCTGTAAGGCGATAGCTACTACGCTTCATATTTGGCGTAAATTTATTTCCTCTCAAGCGGAGATTACTTTACCTTCTCCAGAACTGTCCCTGTCTGCTATAGCTGCCCTAATTCCTTCTTTGAACCTGGACACGTGGGCTGAAAAGGGGGTGGCCTCATTGAAGGATGTGCTCCGAGTAGAGGGCCTACTTCCTTTTTCCCACCTCCAGAGTGAGGCCAGTGTTTCACCTCGGGATTTTTATAAGTATCTCCAGTTGAGACATTGGATCCAGAGTCATATCTCATTCCCCTTGACTAATTTAGTTTGCCCTCCCCTACTGTTATCTAAACTTCAACTGACAGCTCGGAGAGGTAATATCTCTTGGTGGTACCAGTTCTTATTGTCGGGACGGGTCTATGGGAAACTGCCCTCTTTGATTAAATGGGAGAAGGACCTCTCCCGGGTCCTGGCCGATGAGGATTGGGATGTCATTTTCCGTACTTGCTTTAAAGTTTCTAAATGTGTTCACCACTCGGAAATGTTTTTTAAATTGCTCCACAGAGCCTATTTCACTCCCGAGCGGCTGTATAAAATCTGGCCTACAGTCTCCCAGTTTTGCTGGAGGGGCTGCGCCTCGATCAGTGATATCTTTCATGTGTTTTGGGCTTGCCTGGTCGTGCGACCGCTCTGGAGGGAAGTATTTTCTCTGATCGGTGAGGTGTTGGGAACTGATGTCCCTGCAGACCCTTTAATGGCTCTGTTTCATTTCTACCCAGGGCCACTGTCACAGGGTGACAGGTACCTTATGGGACATATTTTAATTGCCACTAAGGCCTCCATAGCTCAATTGTGGAAATCTCCTTTAGTTCCCACGTCTACTGTTATTTTAGATAAAGTCCACAGGCACTACCTATTTGAAACGGCAGAGACAGCATTTTCTTCCTCTGCCTCTTCTAGTCATATGAAGTGGTTTAAGTGGATTGAGTTCCGTGAGCGCATGGGTCATTCTGTTATCTACAGTTCACCCATAGACTCTCGATTCCCCTGCAGAAAATCCCTGAGTTAAAATCAATTCTACTGATTAGGTATTAGACATCTTGTTTTCGTATTCCCTGACTCCGTGATTGTGATGCGGCTTTGCCCGCCTTTGCTTTTACTGCTGTTGATTGTGTCTGGCAGTTTCCCTCCCCCCTTTCCCCTTTCCTCCTCTTTTCCTCTATTTTTTGTTATTACTTCTTTTTACCATCTTTGTAGTCATGTTTGATTGTATTTGATTTGTTGTATGCTACTAATAATATATTGACAAAAGCCAATAAAAATTATTGTTAAAAAAAAAGAAGTATACTTTTCTCCGTTTTTGTTTACAGGATGACGCTGTGTGAGGGAGATGGTTTTGTAGTTTAAACGGGCTGTACGTTGCCATGGCAATGAGCGGTCATGCTACTTTTTAAGGTAATGGCTGTGTTTGATAATAAGGCCGGGCGTTACCATGACGATGGTGACGACGTACATCCTGTATGTGTTCCACCGATTGTCTGCTTCTGGCCGCACGCGATCCGCCCGGAAGTGCTGGGAATAACAATGCGGCTGCGGCGGCTTTCCAGTACTTCTATTCTTATAATAGCTATATTTAGCGCAGAGGTGGTTATTACTGATAATGTGCTGTTTACTCTGCTGTAAATATATATGCTCTATGTTGTATATGTGCAGTTATATTGCTAATTGTTCCTATGTGCTGATTGGTTAATTGTTGTGGGAGGTGGTTTGCTTCTGGTATTTGTGGTGCCACGGGGTTGACTTCAGTTACTTTATGATCCTGGCTGCAGCATAACTTGGTCTTGAAAAAGGTCCGTGCCAGGACCAAAACGTCGACCTCTGTACTTGGTCATGTGAGTGTTGATTAAAATAATTTTTCTCTACAAGCAAATCTGGTGAGTGCTTCCCTATTGAAAATTGAATCTATCTATCTATCTATCTATCTATCTATCTATCTATCTATCTATCTATCTATCTATCTATATATACATACACACATATTTACACACCATATTTGTTCTCCCTTTTTTAAGGGAGTCGGGCACCAAACTCCCCCTTGCCTCCGGGTGGCTGTGATGAACTTATGCCCCTGGCTCTGCCAAATGGGTCGCAGGAGAAATGAGCTCCACCACCTCTCCAGGACCACTTTAAGCCCTGCTATTAAATTCTCAAAGAAAAATCCCCTTATCCACTTGGTGGATTAATACTACAGTACAAATAGTGGAGCAGATGTATTAAGCCTGCAGAAGGCATATAGAAGTGATAAACCAGTGATAAGTGCAAAGTGATAACACACCATCCAATCAGATGCAATATGTAAATTAACAGTTAGTAGCTGATTGTCTGGTGCGTTATCACCTTGCACTTATCACTACTTTATCACTTCTCCAGGCTTAATACATCTGCTCCAATGTCTGGAAATAAAGGTCAGCAAGACTCTCATTGGACACGTACACAGCCACTCTGGACATGCTCACCACTTTCCAGCCAGCAATCACATACGCACTCTAAACTCTCAGAAAGGTCATTAGATCCTGTGTGTACACACATAGACATCATTAGTGATCATGCTGAGGACTTGGAGACAGACAATAACTGAAACATACAGTACATGAGTGATTACCATGCCAATGTCTGCGCATAGATCAAATCCAAGACATTCCTTGCTATGTCAAATTCAGGCATTCCTAACTTTTTACAGCAATGCATCCCGATTATCCTACAAAAAAGAAGATACATTTATAAAACATGTATTTTAATCCTAAAAACAGGCACCATAAGGTCACATGACATACCTTCTTAGAAATTCTCCAAATAAGGAGCCCATCAATACAAAAAGAAAATCGATTACCACCAGCCGATAGATATCTTGTCCAATATATGATTCCCAGCACTGCAATGAAAGTAGGACATTATTCTTATAATTTTATAATATCCAGAAATGTACATAGGAGAGTGTTTCCCATAGCATTAACGTTTTTGAATGGCTCTAATAACTACTGTGTGACTACCAGGTATTACATTTTTCTACTGGGACATGTCAATGAGATTATCTTGTAAAGAATATATACTGTAATAACAGATACAGGCATAACTGGGAGCAACCACTAAGGAGCCAAAAGTTGCATCAATCATGGTTTTTCTTGCAAGGACCCTGCACTCCTCTTCTATGCATGCAGCGGTCTTCTGAGAGCAGAATGGGGGCCCATGAGGCTGATGTTGCATAGCAGAAGCCTCCCCTAAATTTTCCTATATGACAAACTACTAGAACATCAAAAAGCAGTGGCTAACAATTTTAAGGTGTGATACAGTTGTTTTTCTCTTGGCTCCAACTGTATTGTGGCCTATAGTGGTTGCATCCTCTGTATACCTAGTAGTGATGATCCTGTATTTAGGCGAGGATGACCTATTGTAGTCAGTCTTGACAATGCTAAATTCCTTTGTCGTATAAACAACCCTTTATGAAGCTAAGAACACTGTACGCTGTTTACTTAAGAAGTACCGTAATGGTACGCTATCTGCGTAGCGATCGCTCAGCCGTAGGCGAGACGCTCAAGCGTCACGTTCGCTCACGGCCCAGTGATCACAGGACACGTTATTGGTTATGTCTAGGGGAATGATTCGCTGTAGCGTAGCATACGCTCGAGACCACGAGGAGGTCACCAGCGATGCAGACGCTTACAACACTATACCTTTATGTTAAAACCTTATACCAATGAAATACACTGAATACCTTAATGTGAGTACAGGGTGTAAGTGCAACCTTGTGTAACCTGACTATCTACAAAGCTGCTTGAGCGTCACCGACGCTCAAGTGAACACTTATCACTATAGAAAATACACAGATACTGGTTTAGGTTCCAAGGCCTATTAACTGTATTATGTCTAATATACTTGTAAAAGGGGATAACAGTACATATGATACACTACAATATAACAGAGACTTCCTAACCACAGATCTAAACAATAAATACAAAAAGACAATACTATACTAACCTGAATGCTATACAATACAATGCTATAATACTATGAGAGATATAAGAGTAAAGAAGAGAGAGAGAGATGGAGAGAGAGAGAGAGGAATTGGCTCACAGAAAGACAATGATTACGGAGAGAAACTTACGCACAAAGGGTAACGATCGCAAGCGCCTCTGGACAGCCAGCTTCCCGATTATCAGCAATGATAACAGTTTGAAGAGAAGTAAAGGCTGGATGTCACAGGCCCGTCTTTTATGCTACTCACACAATGCAATCTATTGGTCCCTACAGTCTCACTGTCCATTGGACGCAGGAACTCGGCTTCGCATTATAACAAAGGTCACAAGTTGATTCATATCAGTGGCCCTGGTTATGCAAAACAATGGGTGATAACTAACACATTCCTGTCTTCTGGAGGGGGTATTGTTTGGCGAATACAAAACAGAATCCTGTCTGGGTTCTGTTCTATATTCATGATGTCCACTTTCAGTTGAGACAATGACATCTCAGCCCTCATTCTCCTGTATACAAATCCAGCCCCATTTGTAAACACAGGTGTTGACCCTCCTCATTGAGTCTCAAAAGCTCAGTGTAATTAAAGACTATTGTACTCCGTCTGCGGGAAAGATACTGATTTGGAGTACAATTGATCTTCAATTACTATTCCTGTGTTTACCTTATGCATGTGTAGATATGAGGCCCTCTTAACATGCAAACTATTGTTTGGGGGATCTCTGAGGTCAAAGAGACATTTGAGACCTACTGATGCCTGTCTCCAACTGTTCAGATGCATGACTAAGTAAGGACAAATAATAATAAATAAATGGACATAACTTCTTATGTCCATAACTATTCGCACGAGCAATTAATCTGCTCCAAACCAACACCGGAATATTGCTATTTAAATACTCTTCCGATAGGTACCAAACACCACTGTCTGACTCCTGTTAGACCCTTCGCACAATACAAAGAGGGATTCCTCCGTTCAGGGACATTCTATATTAACCAAACTTTCAGAATCTATCAAAGGGACCATAATCTATAAACTACATTAATTGTGAAAATATGTAACGAATGAGTCGCACGCTACGACTACGTAAACTCTACCGTAAATACGCATACCGCGCCTGTGAGTGCACGCTATTGCGGGTATGCGCCTCCACGGGAGAGCGCACGCACGCGCAGCGCGGACCAGTGTGCGGTGCAAATATGGCAACGTGCATAGAGACATTTTTCTGACTTCGACAGTCCACCCTTTGGCAGTCAATAATAACTGCCACAAAACATTTAAGGAGAAAAATGTAAGTCAGGGGTTAATTGATTTCCATGGTGGGGTAAGGAAGAAGAGAGGAGTAGGTGTGAAAAGGGTATGACCTAGTGAGAAAGTAGAAGCATGTGTGTATGAGTCCATGTTTGGGGGGTCATGTATCATCGTGCCGTACGTGTGGTAAATCAAGCTTCGAGGTATTGCGAAGTATACATTTGAATTCCTTCTTATCCCGTACTAAGGGTCTGTGGATGGGCTGTCAAACTCTACCGAGCTCATTTCGGCTGTGGTTGTAACAAAATGGGGATGCACATTTTAATTGATGATACATGAATGGGGGAGGTATGTGGTTGCTGATATCTGTGCCTGTATTCCCTATCGTCTATGTGTGTTATTACCTGAGGGTTGTAGAGATGAAGATAAAGAACACTTATGGAGAATGCAATGATATTCTATGTCAGGGAAATGTACATCTGTTGTTGAAGTTGTGTTCGGTATCTGTTGAGAGTCGTCTTCTTTGCGCTGTTTTGCTCCTTAGGCATGAGCAACAAGCTTTGTCAGTGCCATCAGATTTACAAAAATGTTGGGCTAGCGTGAGTTTAAAAATACTAGGGAAACTGGGGATCCATGGCAAAGTTCATCAAGTGTCCATATTTAAAGTTGTCAAATCTTCTTCTTTGGTCAATCCGTTGTCTGTATACATCTCGTCTCGTCAGCTTCCTCGTCCAAGGGGGTCTTTGTATCTTGGAGAAAAGCAGAAAAACAGGTGAAAGAAACGGACCGTATAATCGCATTTTCATCACATCCTGGTTTCTATCATTGGGTCATAAATCAAATCCAGGTTAATTACGGTTTCCTCACTCCTCAAGCTCATCACTTTTGTACTTTGTTTGCACCTCATTAAAGCCTGCCCGCATCTAAATATCAATCCAATCGATATAACGACACCCAAGATACATAGTAGAAACTTTCCAACATCCATTATGACTCCTTGAGCCCATTCTCCCAAACCGGAGAACCAATTTCGCGGGTTCAACCATGACACCCAACCAGTCAGCTCATTACCTACAGCAGCAAGGGTGAGATTGTGTTTTCGACGAAATTCCCACTTTAATTGCAGAATATCATCCATCTTTTGGTCTATGACCTCTACCGGATCCTCGGTGCTATTCGTGATATACGTGCAACACTTTATGCCGTACTGTGTTGCTAATGTAACACAATATCCGCCTGTTACTGCTGTAAGATAATTAAGAACCATCCTATGCTGAACTAGTTCTGTTTTGTAAGCTTGAAGTTCTCTTCCAGTGTATCTAAACGTGTCATCATACATTTCAGTGATATTATCTAACAAATTGGCGAGTGCGGAAATGTATTTATAATTCATCACTCCTCGAGCGGTACGAGTGAAATCTAACGCTACCAGAACCTGAATCCCGGTGGATTCATGGATAAGATCAGAGGCCGGATGCTCTAACCTTTCTGACAGTTGTCTTTTAACCCGGTGCTCGTAGTGAGTGTGAGTATAAGGAGCTTGGGCACCACGGTGTATGTCCTTCATTTTGTCATGTGTAACAGTCATCACTTCAGGCAATACTTTTCCAATATAACACAATCCTTCAGAGTTTGGGGCTAGCCACTTGTACGCCTTTCTCCCGCATATGAAATATGCGTCATCGGGGAGAACATAAGGGACGGAGAAGGACATGACCATGTTACAAACCTTCCAGGTGAAATCTCCTGACCCTAATTCTTCCATCTGCCTAATGCACGTATCAGTTTGTATGACATGTGCACAGTATCCTGGTGATACCTCTCCAACTCTAGTAATCCTATTTCCTAAGGTATATCGATACCGAAAAGATTTTCCTCTACTTGCTATGTGGCGTACCAGCTCTGTATCTGTAGGCATTCTATCTGCTCTGTGTGAAAAGGTCATGGTAAGGTTGCTCCATGACACTTCCCAATTTCCCGGTTTTCTGGGATTGGAGATGTTAAAACATATGAGGGACCTATCCACATGGTATTGGTGGAGCTTCAAACTAGGAGGGCTGGAGATATTAAACCTCCGGTCCACCGGTCTCCCACCACTTAGCTCAAGTAACTCCCCTAACGTTAAAGGAAATGGTACTAGCCCTGATTTGCTGTGTCCCTGAGGTACTTGAGAGCATACCCAACAATCGGTCTTATTTAACACATTACCCACTAAGGAGTGATAGTCACTCAATGGATGCCGGTCCATATGGATATTAAAACTGGATTGGCATTTCTTTGTTACAGAGCCTACAGATACAACTTTCTTTTTGAACTAACATTCCTTCACAGTTGTTTACAAATAACATGGTTGTTAGATCGTGCCCGGTACTCGCCTTTGCTTGGTGATTGGGTTGCTATTGGAAATTTACACCTCCGTCTCAGTCATCAGGACCTTTCTGGATCCTTTCTCGACCTCACTGGTACTCTCACCGAAACAGACTGCTCTGGTCAACATCATGGTTAACGGGAAAATCCATGTCACAGTCTCTTGGGGCAAGTCCATCTTACAGGAGGAGAAAAGAAGAAATTTGTAAAGGGGGTATAAGAAAATCAGTTTGAGGGGGAGAGAACTCGTTACGATAATAAGTTCTCTCGTTTTGTTGTTCTTTTTGTTCTGCTGTCCTCTCAAAAGGTGCTGTCTCTTCAGTCTTCCGAATGAACCTTCTGGTGATGTAATCTTTCTTCCTAACTAGCGATCTTTCTGTGTGGAGCAAAAATCTGGCATTACCATTGGTTAACACTTAGGGGTGACATACCATCTTTAAATCATGGAAACATGAGTGAGGAGAGAGAGAAAATAAAAAACAAAAGAGATAGAGAACAATTCATGTGCATATATACATTACATAACCCGACAATAACCACCAATAAGAGAAGAGAAACAAAGCATTTTTAAACGTTGTCAACATTAAGAAAACATTGTCAGACTATTAGGCTGTCGTATCTACGTGTCTAATGGTTTCCTTGAGCAGTCCCTCCCCACCAGCACTTGCATTATTCCACTGTCTGTATCTGGCCAGAATAAATTGTGGTGGATAGGTCATGCTGGGGTTTGGTAGACTTCTGCAAGGACCAAGCGAATATGCAATGTTTGAATTCTTACCAATAATCGTCAGAGATGGGGATAGAGAGAGAAAGAAAAAACATTTTTCACAAATACATTTACAACGTTTAACCTGGTCATTCCTGTGTCTTCAGTGAATGACCTCCCAATTTACTAACCGTTACCTCAGGCTTACCATCAGTCCTAATGATCACCTTTCCTAACTATATATTATGGGTGTGGCCCAAAATTCTTCCTATATGATCCCTGCTTGTAATTTGGTGTGTCATAACTTTTGCTCATTTTCATGTCTAGGGGGTCTGATTTTATGTGGGCTGTTGCAGTTACTGGCATAATGCCCTTCTCTTTTGCACAGATCACAAATCCTTAAGTTCCTCCATGTGCCAATGGCCTGGGGTTTTGGTTGATTTGATGCCTCCTCAAACGCTCGGATGTTCATCATCATCAATCGTTTCCCCTGTACTTCCCTGATTCTTTGGTTTTTATGATTATGGTGTTGTTTTTCTCTTGACCTACAATCTCTTGCAATGTGTCCCTTTTTATGACAACTGTAACAGACTTTCATATCTGGATTTCTCGCAGGGGTGTGTGGCTTTTGTTGGGGTGGTCTTGTGGTTTGGGCCTGAATATTTGCTGCCATTAACTTATCTTTTAGTGACTCTCTGTACCTGGTGCTATTCTGATCATGATTAATGACGGCCTCTCTTAGTGCGGCCACCGAGATCTCTCTCCAGTTTGGGTTGGTGGTCTGTACCCTTGTTTTTAATTCATCCTTTAAACCATTCATTAATACCTTAACCGCTATTCCTTTATGTTGTGCATTTGTCTTGATGTCTGCGATCCCAGTGTTCCTAGCCATTATTTGCAGTGCTCGATTGAAATAATTAGAAACATTTTCCTTTTCGTTTTGCCTTATGGAGAAAATTTCACTCCACTTGACAGTGGTTGGGAAATATATTCCTAACTGTCGGTTAATCTGCCTAATACATTCCTGATTGTGTTCCTCCATACAGGGTACCTCCATGTTTAATTTACAATCAGCAATGAATTTTTCAGGGTCAACCCTGGAGGGCAAACATGCCCTCAGCACTGTCCGCCACTCTTTGTTGGTGGGTTCTGTGGCGTTTCCTAGTTCTTTAATAAACCTTTGGCATTTGGCTAGATTTTTCCCAGGATCAGGAAATTCGGACATAATTGATCTCAATTCGGTCCGGGACAAGAGACAGCGCATTGCACTGTCCTTGACGGGAATGATTCCCTGATCGTCAGTCTTCCCATTGGGGACTGAGATCACCCTGGCCAGATCGAGCTCAGTTACATCATCTTGTGTTGGTCTTACAATATGGGGTACCTCTGTTTGTGCGTGATATGAAACATTGTACGTACCTGTGGACACGACCTCACCTGACCCTCCGTTAGGGGGTTCGATTATTGCCTTTACCAATTTGGTCGTGTCCACCTGGATGGCTTTTGTGATGGTTGCTGGAAGAGGTGCTGACATCGTTCTGGGCTCACTGTCTTGTTTGTATTCCTGAGGGAGGTTTGACATGGGGGGCAACTTGCACAGGTTAATAGTTGTACATTCAACAGTATTACAATAATCATAGTTACATTTATTACACTTATTCTTATAATCTATATTACAGTTGCTAAGAGCGTTTTTATTGTTCCACTTTTGTGCTTTTCTCTCCGCAATCAACTCCTCTCCTGCTGCCATGTCTCTCCCCTCAAGATAAGAGTTAGAAAAGTCAATAGACTCTTTTTGTAATTCACTTTCCTGTTGCCATAACTGTAAATATTCATAATGTTTATTTTGTCTCTTCGTTGGTTCAACGAGACTTATCCTCCTCCTTAAATTTTGTAACACTACTGGACTGAAGCTACCTATTCTTGGGAATTTGTCCCTGTCTTGTACAGTCATTCTCTCCCATTCATCACATAAAACTTCAGCGTGATTTCCATATTTCTTACACATCACATATCGTGCCGACCCGATGGATCGGTTCTCTGAATCAACCCGAACCGAGGTTGATCGCCCCCTACCTGAACAAATGGCCCCCATAATCTGCAGGCGTTGCCTATTCCTCCTTGAATATCAAGGCTTTCAGCGAACCCTTACAAACAAACCAAGATGTCCTTGGGCAGGCCGGCGGTGGTGGTTTATCAAGTACCCCACTTACTTCTCGCCCACGTTGGCCTGTGCTGCAATCACTGTAGCCAGAGCTGCTGTACCCAACCTAGGGCCCCTGTGAACCTTTATTTACTGGGGCGCTTTCCCCAGCAAGTATCGGTTGTTGGATAGTTCCTGAGTGACCAGCGAACTTCCCTTCCCAAAAAATAAAAAATTACACAAATCACGTCAGAATGTACAAATAGCGTTTGTGACCACTTTACTCTGATGGTATTAGGTCAGATTACTAACTACTGCACACAATTACGTGCGGTCCAATCGTTCAGTACACGAGCACTACTTGTCATGTACTGAAAGATCAATGGAATCGATGTTTCCGGCCGCGATTCCTTCAGCGAGAGCTTGTATGGCCTATATGGGTTCTGCACCAACACCCCAGGCGTTGTGCCACTGTACTTTTATAGCGGACCTCTTTGTCTTGTTACCTTATGACCTCCTGGTCTTGTTACCTTATGGTCCGCTATACTCTAATGCTCAAATATTATTTAACCAGAGATGCCTCCCTAGCCACCGTATATGTCACTTACACGTATGTCCCTCGACGAGTACTCGGCTTTTCCTTTTGGTTCCACCTTTTAAATTGTATAAACACACTCACTCAACACATGTACACTTTGTTTCTATGTCTATTTCTGCGCAGAAATTGTCTTCAGGCCAAGAGTGTTACCAATTAGGAGCAGGATCTGTTAAACTAAATTTCAGATTTTCTAAAAATAGATTTGCGTTATTTACCGCGTCGCGTTATCTACCGCTGTGCGTTAATTATCGCCTTTGCGTTACTTCACTTTATCACAACTTGAGCTACGTGGGCGTAACCGGACGCTACGTTGCGTAATGAACGCTGCGTGCGTCTGCCTTTTGGATTGCGTACGCTAGTCTTTGTTAGCGACACGTGTACGCAATGCAAAGGATCCACCGTAACACAATATATTTATTTATCAATGTAGGTGATCCCTGATCATCTACCGCAATCCACACTGACTGCCTTGTATCTTCAGACAAACCGTGTGTTGTTCTATACTTTAACTATTACCTCTACTATTAAATAACAGCAAATCTCCTTTTAGCACTTTCTATCAACTATAAAATTTGGCAAACAGGAATAGTGATATACGAAAAATGAAATACACAAGTGAAAAGAAATGCAGGTATGTATGCGTACGCAAGACAAAAGAAAAATAAACAGTTTTAAAAAGACACAAGCGTTTTGTTCTTACTTCCGGTTACCGGGTTCCTTCAGCACTCTTTATCTAAGCGAAGCAGACGCTTATCCCGCCAGCACTATGAGACAATCTCCCACCCTTTGCTGGGGGATAATGTCTGCTGATCTACCTAGTGCAGATGTGAGAAGTATAGGACGAGTCCCCAATTGACAATGCTAAATTCCTTTGTCGTATAAACAACCCTTTATGAAGCTAAGAACACTGTACGCTGTTTACTTAAGAAGTACCGTAATGGTACGCTATCTGCGTAGCGATCGCTCAGCCGTAGGCGAGACGCTCAAGCGTCACGTTCGCTCACGGCCCAGTGATCACAGGACACGTTATTGGTTATGTCTAGGGGAATGATTCGCTGTAGCGTAGCATACGCTCGAGACCACGAGGAGGTCACCAGCGATGCAGACGCTTACAACACTATACCTTTATGTTAAAACCTTATACCAATGAAATACACTGAATACCTTAATGTGAGTACAGGGTGTAAGTGCAACCTTGTGTAACCTGACTATCTACAAAGCTGCTTGAGCGTCACCGACGCTCAAGTGAACACTTATCACTATAGAAAATACACAGATACTGGTTTAGGTTCCAAGGCCTATTAACTGTATTATGTCTAATATACTTGTAAAAGGGGATAACAGTACATATGATACACTACAATATAACAGAGACTTCCTAACCACAGATCTAAACAATAAATACAAAAAGACAATACTATACTAACCTGAATGCTATACAATACAATGCTATAATACTATGAGAGATATAAGAGTAAAGAAGAGAGAGAGAGATGGAGAGAGAGAGAGAGGAATTGGCTCACAGAAAGACAATGATTACGGAGAGAAACTTACGCACAAAGGGTAACGATCGCAAGCGCCTCTGGACAGCCAGCTTCCCGATTATCAGCAATGATAACAGTTTGAAGAGAAGTAAAGGCTGGATGTCACAGGCCCGTCTTTTATGCTACTCACACAATGCAATCTATTGGTCCCTACAGTCTCACTGTCCATTGGACGCAGGAACTCGGCTTCGCATTATAACAAAGGTCACAAGTTGATTCATATCAGTGGCCCTGGTTATGCAAAACAATGGGTGATAACTAACACATTCCTGTCTTCTGGAGGGGGTATTGTTTGGCGAATACAAAACAGAATCCTGTCTGGGTTCTGTTCTATATTCATGATGTCCACTTTCAGTTGAGACAATGACATCTCAGCCCTCATTCTCCTGTATACAAATCCAGCCCCATTTGTAAACACAGGTGTTGACCCTCCTCATTGAGTCTCAAAAGCTCAGTGTAATTAAAGACTATTGTACTCCGTCTGCGGGAAAGATACTGATTTGGAGTACAATTGATCTTCAATTACTATTCCTGTGTTTACCTTATGCATGTGTAGATATGAGGCCCTCTTAACATGCAAACTATTGTTTGGGGGATCTCTGAGGTCAAAGAGACATTTGAGACCTACTGATGCCTGTCTCCAACTGTTCAGATGCATGACTAAGTAAGGACAAATAATAATAAATAAATGGACATAACTTCTTATGTCCATAACTATTCGCACGAGCAATTAATCTGCTCCAAACCAACACCGGAATATTGCTATTTAAATACTCTTCCGATAGGTACCAAACACCACTGTCTGACTCCTGTTAGACCCTTCGCACAATACAAAGAGGGATTCCTCCGTTCAGGGACATTCTATATTAACCAAACTTTCAGAATCTATCAAAGGGACCATAATCTATAAACTACATTAATTGTGAAAATATGTAACGAATGAGTCGCACGCTACGACTACGTAAACTCTACCGTAAATACGCATACCGCGCCTGTGAGTGCACGCTATTGCGGGTATGCGCCTCCACGGGAGAGCGCACGCACGCGCAGCGCGGACCAGTGTGCGGTGCAAATATGGCAACGTGCATAGAGACATTTTTCTGACTTCGACAGTCTCCACCTCATGCACAGTCTAGTGCAACCGATTTTGGAGTGAGCTGGGCTGGAACAACCTTTAGCAATTTTGGCAACCAGAATGTTAAATACAATGCAGAATATTTCTGAATATGAGCGTCCTTATATTGTGGGAAGCAGTGACCTACTGAATCATGTAGTGACTGAATTATGCAGATTAGTGATGTGAGACTCCTGTCAAAGCTACATAAAAAAAACAAAGGATCTTGAAAATGTTGTTTTCAAATAACAATGCAGCCTTTTTTACTGAATCATGGTTAGCTCATCATAAAGCACCGCCTCCCTTAACTTTTGGTTATTGAAGGGATGTGATCTTTTATGGTTTACGTGTCCTTGCATCTGGGTTACTTATTTAATCTAGAATTTTCGGATTAATGTGATATTGTGATAATCTGAATGTCTGTTTCCTCTGTTATTTTGTTTTCTAAATTGTCTTGAGTGATGCTGTACTATTCCCCTTTCTCCCTTTTCCCCGTTTTTCCTTTTTGTCTTCCCTCCCTCCAAATGCTAATTCATTTTTGCTGTATCTTGACAAAATCTTTCAATAAATAGTATTTGAAAAAAAATAAAAAAAATTGTTTTCAAAAAGTGTTACATATACTGTACATGTACATTTTAGGAACCTGTGTCAGTGTATGCCCTGGCTCATGGGGGCACTCTCAGAAAGCCAAACAGGCAAATATTAAATAGTTTACAAACGAAACAAAGAAAAATGCGCTTCAAACAATAGTGCTGCAACAGCTGCTAGGGTGGTCACCTCACCCTCAAAAGTGAATACAAAGAATATGGGTTTTGCAGTCGAGCGCATCTCTGGGATACGTATATCAGTCACAATGTGGGATAATAGATTGGTGTTCTCAAATCATAAAGTTCATCTTTCAGTCCAGGATTATACCAATAGTTTTCCTTTTCTCTCCAATCTATTTCAATGAGAGATTGATGTACACTCGTCCACATATAAAAGCACAAAAAGGACATATATAGTGTGATACAATTTATAAACACTTTTAATTTCCGCCGTAATGTCAATTAAAAAGGTTATACAAAATCCACCAATAAAGTGCCAATGTGCATACTGGATAGTGTGGGGTGTTCAAACGCCCACCCAAAACCGCTTGATGTTAAACAGACAGATCTTTTCCGGGTTCAGGATACTGCGGCAATTCCGGAATGGGGCGTCTCAATCCTTCACACTGCGAGACAGGTAGGTCAATCTGGCCACCTTGACCTATAAATTGTATCACACTATATGTCATCTTTGTGCTTTTATATGTGGACGAGTGTACATCAATCTCTCATTGAAATAGATTGGAGAGAAAAGGAAAACTATTGGTATAATCCTGGACTGAAAGATGAACTTTATGATTTGAGAACACCAATCCATTATCCCACATTGTGACTGATATATGTATCCCAGAGATGCACTCGGCCGCAAAACCCATATTCTAATTATTAAATAATGCATTCTTGTTCCACATGCTGGATGCATCAAGCATTGCATTTTGCTTGCGATGCATGCCTCCACTCTTCATAAGCATAAAAGCGTTTATTAATGCCATATACTTGAAGAAAATCACAAAGGACAGTTCTTGCGGTAAGAGCTGTCCTTTGCAGTAAAAGGACTTCCGGGTTTAGGATCCGGACGTGCACCGTGGGGGTGGGGGGGTGGGGAGGTATGCTAGGATGGATCCAATTAGATTCCTCTCAGCAGGTAATTGCAAAGGAAAACCCATAGGCTTCCCACCACATCCAAGCCCCAGAATCTATCGTATTCTGGGGCTTAGAGCATGTGCGGTAAAAGGCCAAACCTCAGAAAATTGCATTTTAAAGCCACATTTTTTTTAAAACATGGTGCATCCAATCCAAAGTGCTTTACAGAGAATATTAGGCCATTTACATCAATAGTCTTCACTACGCATGCGTAGCCCGGCCCACATAACAGTCACATCGGCTACTCCGGCACTAGTTCCATCATTAAACAAAGTGGGTAAAAAACATTCAAGACCACTAAATAATACATTTCCCAGTTATTGCAAGGAACGGACAATTCTTTTTATATCATATCTGTAGAAACATGTTTTGTACATCAGTAAAACCATACACATTATGCTGACGTGGGTCATTATATTCCAATGGAACATTGTAACCTCTACTACTGGTCACACAATCTTTATTTAAAACAATGAAAAGAACATAGAGATCGTTAACAAGTAAATTAAAGAATTTTTGCAAAGAGCAAAAACATTTTATTTAGATTAATACTGGCACATGTGGAACAATTTTTGGAGAATGGGAAAACTACATCACAACTTTATGTACTGCTGGAGGATCACAAATACACGGCTCATTTAATACTTTATGGTACAGTATATGTCCTGAATGGTAGAGGGTAATCCTCCTATTGCCTTATAGTTTTCTCCTATTCGATTTGATGTAGAGTTTTCAGGGGGAGGGGGCGGCGAGCACACAACTATTATTATTTTTTCCTTTTATGTTTTATTTGTAGTTATAGCTGTATATTGAATTTACAGTCTCACACATTAAGGGTTTTGTTCTCCGTGAATTCAGCATAATACTAATGTTATACTCAACCTACGAACTGTTTTGTTTTCGTGTATCATATTGTAACAAAAGACACTTGAGATGTTGACATTGTACAACTACTTTTGTGTTAGTGTCTAGCGAAGATGTGATACACTTGTCATTTATCTGTCATATGATACTGTAACACTCATTGCTTCAATAAAAAAATATATATAAATAGTGGCAGATGTACAGTTGTGGCTGGCACTTTGCTACTTTGCTGAGAAACCCCCACAATGCAGAGAGATCTTCATCATTGTTGGGAAATTTCTAACTGGGGGTTATTCAGAGATGAACGCAGATGGCTGCATAGGCTGAGCACAGTACAAGGCCGCCCAGCATGTGTGGGACTGCCTCCCGATGTGTTTGCAATCTCATTGCGAATGTATCGGATCTAGGGTCGGCCCCTGGCAGCGCAGCCTGGCTGCACTGCCAGGCGGTCAGTGGCCATTTTGGAGCGGCTGTATGTGACACAAAAAGTGTCCAGGATCATAGTGACACAGTAGTATACGCATAACCTCTCATCAGATAACCTTGATCCTACACTGCATCACTAGATCTTTAAAGACCGGTCTGAGTGACTGCAGAGTACTCTACACCCATCTCTTCACCTTCCCTAGTCAAGGAGATGGGCCATAAATTGTGACTGCTATACCACTGACTTCTACATATGTATTTTTCATTAGACATTATTTTATATTAGGTTACTTGTATTTTCTGCTTAGTGGTTTTTCAACGGACATTATACTACAGGACAACTTTTTATAGGAAAAACTGCTTTTTTTAGCGTGGGGGCCCAAAATCATAGTTATGCACCTAAGCCGCCCTTTTGCTAGTTCCACCACTGCTCCGGGGTATAAGAAATACTACTTACTTCTTTGATTACTGTAAACATTTATTAAAAAGAATGAAGCCATATTCTCTGAGCTGGCTTATTACACCTTTGCCAGGCCAGTCTCTGCAGATGTGCATATACGTGATTCAGCTTTGTGGCTCACAAACACACACGTGATCTAAAGGCTTGGATTTGGGATTCAGTTCCATTAATGGAAATTAAAGTATAGAAATAAATGCAATTTATATTAGGAACTAAATACATGCTTTTTAAACAGTATTTCATAAAACTAAATGCATTATTTTAATGGTTTTGGTCTGCTTTCACCATCCACAGATACTGTAGCAATAACAGAACAGATACTTTATAATCTGACATCCCCATGGAAACGCATGACAATGAATTGGGGAGTGAACATAAATCGTACAGTAACTTCTTTGATGAATTGGGTGATAAGCCCTAAAAACAACAAAAATGACTTTTTACCCTTTCATAAATATGCCCCTTAAATCACTCCCTGGTTGGCCTGAGGGCAACATTGTAAATAAGCTTCAGGTATAAAACTACGGGAACACTTTTTAAGTCTCAATTATTAAAAATAATACGTGTACCCTGAGAAATGCGTCATGCTGTGGAACAACGTTCCCATATACCAGTTCAGAGAGAAAAACACAGATTTGATGTACTGTTTATAAATAAAGTAACACCTAGATAAACATAAGGGTCTTGGTGCTGAATAGTTTTTATATTGTCTATGCAAAATTCAAATCTAAAATACGAACTAAATATACTATAAATTAGTAGAGATTGCTTTTGATGCCAGAATTAAATCATATATTACTTTTGTAATCACACATATTATTTATTAACATTTATTTATATCGCACAAGCATATTGTGCTGAGCTATACAATTGGGAACAGTAATAAAATGATTTTGTGAAATAACAGGCAAGAAGCAGGGGCACACTTAGAGAGGAGGAGGCCGCGTGAAGTCTTCATTTGTGCCCCCTCCTCTCCAGCAGACAGCGCAGTAGGAGCACTATTAGACTCTAGCGCTGTGCCAGAGTCTACTGCACGTGGCCACCCCATTTTCCTGGTGCACCGAACACCAATTATAGATATGACACTGGTAAGAGGGCCCTGCTCGCAAACGTACTTTATATTTCCAGAACTCATCTTTATATTAGTATAGTGAAGTGACTTACCTCAAAGCCACTCTCTGCAATATCTTGTAACCAGTAGGCGCACAAGATACCAATGATTGACATTTTCAGGAGTACATTTCTGGAAAGACATAACGACATTAACGTATATAGGAAAGAACATGTTAATTATTATTTGCAGTCATGCCACTTAGTAAGTGTAAGGTGGCTATGTGCTGGCACAGTGTACACATATGTCTAACACTGCATAAGCCTGTCCACTGTCAGTCTAACCTTATGATCACTGCATAGATCTGATGTTGAGGATACTTGAATTTCTCCACTAGGCCCAACATGGCAAAGACAAGGGGCATGATGAGATTAATGAGGGCGACCACCACAGGAACCTGTAACGTTGCTGCTTGTTTTGTCAGATCGTTTGTATTTGAATTCTGTTGAAAACAAAAATAGGATTTGAATTACCTACCGATAAATCCTTTTCTCGTAGTCCGTAGAAGATAGTAGTCTCGTAGAGGATACTGGGGTTCCATTTAGTACCATGGGGGTATAGATGGGTCCACTAGGAGCCATGGGCACTTTAAGAATTTGATAGTGTGGGCTGGCTCCTTCATCTATGCCCCTCCTACCAGACTCAGTCTAGGAAACTGTGCCCGAGGAGATGGACATACTTTGAGAGAAGGATAGATAAAGATAGTGGTGAGATTCCGAACCAGTACACACAAACAGAGGAAAGCTATGCTAACCCAACTTTAAACAGGAACAGCAACAGTGGAACCAACAATACTTAACCAAGTAACAGTGCAGGGAGAACAAAGCACCGGGCGGGCGCCCAGTATCATCTACGGACTATGAGAAAAGGATTTACCGGTAGGTAATTAAAATCCTATTTTCTCTTACGTCCTAGAGGATACTGGGGTTCCATTTAGTACCATGGGGATGTACCAAAGCTCCCAAACCGGGTGGGAGAGTGCTGAGGTTCCTGCAGAACTGATTTACCAAACTGAAGGTCCTCAGAGGCCAAAGTATCGAACTTGTAGAACTTAGCAAACATTTTCGAACATGACCAAGTAGCCGCTCGGCAGAGCTGTAAAGCCGAGACACCCAGGGCAGCCGCCCAGGAGGAACCCACTGACCTAGTAGAGTGGGCCTTAACAGATTTTGAAACCGGCAAGCCTGCCGTGGAATAAGCATGCTGAATAGTGAGCCCGATCCAGCGTGCAATTGTCTGCTTTGAAGCAGGACACCCAATTTTATTGGGATCATATAGAACGAACAGCGAGTCAGATTTCCTGTGACGAATTGTCCTCTTTATGTATAACTTCAAAGCCCGCACAACATCCAAATACTTTGAAGTAGCGAAAGTGTCGGTGATAACCAGAACCACAATAGGTTGGTTGATGTGAAATGCAGACACCACTTTCGGGAGAAATTGCTGACGAGTTCTGAGTTCAGCTCTGTCCTCATGGAAAATTAAATAGGGGCTCTTGTGAGACAAAGCCCCCAGCTCCGACAAACGTCTTGCTGAAGCCAAGGCCAACAGTGTGACGGTCTTCCACGTAAGATTTTACATCCACCTCCTGTAATGGTTCAAACCAGTCTGATTGGAGGAACTGCAGCACCAAACTGGGATCCCAAGGCGCCGTGGGAGGCCCAAAGGGAGGTTGTATGCGCAGAACACCTTTCAAAAACATCTGGACCTCAGGGAGAGAAGTCAATTGTTTTTGAAAGAAAATGGACAAGGCCGAAATCTGGACTTTTATGGAGCCCAGACGTAGGCCCACATCCACACCTGCCTGCAGAAAAAGCAGGAAACGTCCCAGGTGAAAATCCACTGCTCTCACACCAAGAGACATATTTCTTCGAAATATGGTGGTAATGTTTAGACGTTACCCTCTTCCTGGCTTGGATCATAGACGGGATAACTTTATTAGGGATCCCTCGTCTGGCTAGAATCAGCCGTGCAACTTCCATGCCGTCAAACGCAGCTGCGGTAAGTCCTGAAAGACGAACAGGCCCTGTTGCAAAAGATACTCGCAAAGAGGTAGAGGCCACAGATCCTCGAGAAGCATCTCTAGAAGGTCAGCGTACCAGGCCCTTCTTGGCCAGTCCAGAGCACTGAAGATTGCTTGAACCTTTTCCCTCTTTATTCTTTTGAGAATTCTTGGAATCAGAGGAAGTGGAGGAAACATGTACACCATCTGATGGACCCATGGAGTCGTCAGAGCATCCACCCCCACTGCCTGTGGGTCTCTCGACCTGGAACAATACCGTTTAAGCTTCTTGTGGAGATGAGAGGCCATCATGTCGATATGTGGATATCCCCACCGACGTGTCAAGCACCTGAACACTTCCGGGTGAAGGCCCCACTCCCCCAGGTGCAGGTCATGTCTGCTGAGGAAGTCTGCTTCCCAGTTGTCTACTCCCGGAATGAAGGCTGCTGACAACGCCGCAGCATTTTTTACTGCCCAGAGGAGAATTCTTGACACCTCTGACATTGCTACTCTGCTTTTCGTTCCACCTGGTCGGTTTATGTACGTCACTGTCGTAACATTGTCCGACTGGACTTGAATGTCCCAATCCTGAAGAAGATAAGAGGCCTGCAGAAGGGCGTTGTATATGGCCCTGAGTTCAGAATGTTGATTGGAAGGACAACTTCCTGACTTGACCATATTCCTTGAAACTGCACCCCCTGGGTGACTGCTCCCCAACCTCGGAGGCTTGCGTCCGTGGTTAACAGGATCCAGTCCTGAATTCCGAACCTCCGTCCCTCGACGAGGTGAGAGGTCTGTAGCCACCACAGAAGGGAGATCCTGGCTTTTGGCGACAGACGAATCCTCTGGTGCATGTGAAGATGCGATCTGGACCATATGCCCAACAGATCGAGTTGGAAGGTTCTTGAGTGAATCCTTCCGTATTGAAGCGCCTCCTCAGAGGCCACCATTTTTCCCAGAAGGCGAATGTATAGATGCACCGATATCAGGTTGGCTTCAGGACATCCCGAACCATCGACTGGATTACCAATGCCTTTTCCAACGGAAGGAACATTTTCTGCGACTCCATGTCCGGTATCATTCCCAGGAATGGGAGCCTCCGTGTTGGCTCTAGGTGAGATTTCGGAAGGTTCAGAATCCACCCGTGATCCTGGAGCAGTTTGGTTGAGAGGCCAGCAACCTCTCCCTGGACGGCGCCTTTATCAGAAGATCGTCCAGGTACGGAATTATGTTCACTCCCTGCTTGCGGAGTATAAACATCATCCCTGCCATCACCTTGGTGAACACCCTCGGTGCCGTGGAGAGACCAAATGGCAGGGCCTAGAATTGGTAGTGACAGTCCTGAAGTGCAAACTGTAGATAAGCCTGGTGAGGCGGCCAGATCGGACTGTGAAGGTACGCATTCTTGATATCCAGGAACACAAAGAATTCCCCTTCTTCCAGACCTGAGATTACCACTCTCAGAGACTCCATCTTGAACTTGAACACTCTTCAGAACGGGTTCAAGGAGTAGAGGTTCAGAATTGGTCATACCGAACCGTCCGGTTTCGGTACTACAAACAAGTTGGAATAGTACCCCTTGTTGTGTAGATGAGGTGGAACTGGAACAATGACTTGAGTCTGTACTAGTTTTTGGATGGCCTGCTGTAAAGTTATACTTGTCTCTTGTGAAGCTGGTAAGCCTGATTTGAAGAATCTGTGAAGTGGGAGCTCTTGGAACTCCAGTCTGTAGCCCTGGGAAATAAGATCTATTACCCAGGGATCCGGGAACGAACTTGATCAGATGTGACTGAAGAATTGTAGTCGGGCTCCCACCTGACAGACCTTCAGGCCTCGCGGTCCTCCGTCATGCTGAAGGCTTTGAGGAAGCAGAGCCTGAGCTCTGTTCCTGAACACCTGCAGTTGCTGGTTTGCGTGGTTTACCTCTTGCGCCTCTGGAAGCACCTCTGGATTTTCCCTTAAACTTGGCTGTCCGAAAGGACTGTAAATTTGAAGCTGAATAAGCTTTCCTGGCTGGGGGAGCTGCAGAAGGAAGATACGTAGAATTACTCGCAGTAGCTTTGGAGATCCATTTGTCTAGTTCGTCTCCAAACAAGGCCTCTCCTGTGAATGGTAGGCCTTCCATGCCTTTCCTGGAGTCCGCATCAGCAGTCCACTGGCGTAGCCACAAGCCCCTGCGTGCTGACACTGCCATAGTGGTGCTGCGTGCATTAAGCAAACCAATCTCTTTTATGCTTCCACCATAAAGTTTGCAGAGTCCTGTATATTCTGCAGGAGTAAAACAACACCCCCCCTAGACAAGGAATCTAACCCCTCAATTAGGTTACCTGACCATTTAGCAATGGCTTTTGTGATCCACGCACATGCACATGCAATAGTGGGTCTTTGGGCCACCACAGCAACTGTGTACAATGATTTGAGTGTAGTCTCAATTTTACGATCAGCCGTATCTTTTGGGGAGGGGAGGCTGCATCAGGGACATGCAATACAATTTTACGTGAAAGCCTAGAGACTGATGCATCCACTATCGGTGGATTTTCCCATTTTTTCCTATCCTCCAGAGGAAAAGGAAAAGATGAGAGCAACCTTTTAGGGATTTGAAATTTCTTATCAGGATTAACCCACGGTTCGTCAAACAGGGTATTCAATTGCTTTGACGCAGGAAAAGTGACTGAGGAATTCTTTTTTACATTAAAATAAGATTCCGCACACTCCTCTGACACCATATCAGGAATTTGCAGAACATCTCTGATAGCCTCTATAAGAGCCTCTATTCCCTGTGACAGAGTGGCACCCCCCACTCCAAATCCACCTCACCATCCTCCATGTCTGACCTGTCAGAGTCAGACTGCAGGATATGGGCCATAAATTGTTTTTGTGGACAAATGGGAGGGGATTGAGACGCATAAACTCATCCACAGTCTGTCTTAAGTATTGCGTCTCTTTCTCATTGCGGGATAGCTTTGTAAAAATATGTGAGATCATTCCTTTAATGGAATTAACCCATTCTGGTTCAGCCCCGCTATTCTGGGAAGGTGCACTGCCCTGAGTAGCCAGTAGTGAGCCCCCTGGTGAAGAGGAACACTCCGCTGTACAAGAAACACACTCTTTGCCTGACATAATGTAAATGTGATAGCAACAAACACACAGGAAAAGGTTAAGCACAATTAACCCACAAAGAGCCCTTCAGGGAGACACAGAGTAAATTGGAGCCAGCCCCCACCACACCCTTATCGCTAATGCCAAGCTTAGCCAGGTTGCAGACTAAGTACCCTGATAGGGGAGTTAGTACACTAATAATCACTCCCCCCTCCCCCCGCTATGACCCCCTGGTACCGCTGAGGTAATCTGGAGTCACAATGGAGGAGCTGCACGTCCATGTCAGTCAGCGTCTGTGTCCACTGCAGATGGAAAATGGCGCTGAGCTGCTGGATCCTCTCATAGTGAAGCCTCGCCTCTTCAATGGTGGCTGAGGTAATCTGTTGCTTAAAATGGAGAGAAAACCGTTTTAAAGCTGTTTTTGCCAGTGTGGGTACTGTGTACTGTCTGGAGACGCATTCCATCCCAGTTAGAAACCGTGCATCTCCGTACCCTATAATAATGGCCAGCAACCCGCTAGTCGGGATGCCAGCTTAGTACTCACCACTCATCTTTCTTCTGGCTCTGTTAGGGGTGGCGGCGTGTTGCTGGAATGTACGCTTGCCGTGGTGGGGCTTGCGAATAGTTCCCTCAGGAGCTCAGTGATCTGTCAGCGGGGAACGGGACCATTAACCCTTCAAGAGGTTGGGCCGTTCCCCCCCTCCTAAGTCCCATGAAGCAGGCAGGCTGGTGCCAACCAGCCCTGCCTGAAAATAACAAACATATAAAACAAATGCAGAAAACTCTTCAGGAGCTTCCTTCAGCGTGAACGCCTCCTCCGGAGTCTGGTAGGAGGGGCATAGAGGGAGGAGCCAGCCCACACTATCAAATTCTTAAAGTGCTCATGGCTATTAGTGGCCCGTCTATACCCCCATGGTACTAAATGGAACCCCAGTATCCTCTAGGATGTAAGAGCAGTATAGGGAAATGCCCTATGGGGCACCCGGAAAAGCCTAGGGGCATCTGGGCACTCTGGACATCTAAATTCCACTGTACTGGCTCCAGATTTCAGTGTTCCTGGCTGACAGTGCCTGTCCAGCAATGGGATGTACAGGCATTCCAGCACTGCTGCGTTGTTGCCTGTCACATAATATGACAGGCAGCAGAGCAGAAGCAGCAACAGAAAGCCTGTACTGCCCAGCACCGATCATACAGCTCCTGGAGCTTCCATCAGAAGACAGTAAAGGTAAGTCATTTATGAGAACTTGTTAAAGAGAGCAGTTAGGGTTTGCATTGCTGGAGACACACAAGGGGGAGAGATGATTGCTGGAGACACACAAGTGGAAGATATTTCATTGCTGGAAACAAAAGGGGAAGAGATGTGATGGCTTGAGACACTGACACCCTCTGCCTCCCCTGTCGCCCACTGTCAAGAGGCCACCCGTTCTTGGGTCCCACATGGGTGGGAGGGAGACACCAGCCAGAATCTTGCCTAGGCATCAAATTGGTCAGGGCTGTACCCTTATATCAGCTATACATTTACAGAAAGGCAAACATAAACCAGCAACTGAAAAATACATCAATACTTTGAAATATGCTCAAGGCTGAAATATCTGTGTTAGTGGGGCATAGCTATGCCCTATTGTGAATACTTTCATGTTGCAATGCCTGCTGAATGGGCCATGATTACGCCATCTTTGTGCCTAGTTGTACCTCCAAGGCAACCTAGGCCAGCAGACAGGGCTGGGCAGTTTGTAGCAACTTCTCCTCCTGGCATTCCTGAATGTGATAAATATATATTCATAGCTGTAAATGCTTTGCTTCATTGCAGAAGACACAAGTATGTGACAAGCTTGCTTTTGTCCATAAGTATTATCCATATACTGTAAGCAATGTTTGCTTACTTGCAAATAAATACTTGTAACTAACGTGTATCCAGGTCAATATGAAATATACTTTTTATTTGAAAAGTCACAGATGTGTAGACTAGCCTTCCAGCATAGGGGGTCATTCAGACCTGTTCGCACGCTAGTTTTTTTCGCTGCGCTGCGATCAGGTCAGAACTGCGCACGCGTATCGCAAGGATACAAAGCGGATCGTTGCTGCGCGATGGGTTTAACAAAGAATCCATTCGCACAGCCGATCGCAAGGAGACTGACAGGAAGAAGGCGTTTGTGGGTGTCAACGGACCGTTTTCTGGGAGTGGTTTGAAAAATGCAGGCGTGTCCAAGCGTTTGCAGGGTGGGTGTCTGACGTCAATTCCGGGACCGGACAGGGTGAAGTGATCGCAAGGGCTGAGTAAGTTCTGGGCAACTCAGTAACTGCACAAATAGTTTTTGTACCGCCTGGCTGCAACTGCGATCGCACACTTGCAAAGCAAAAATACACTCCCCTATGGGCGGCGACTATCTGCTCGCAGCAATGCAAAAACCCACTAGCGAGGTCTGAATTAGGCCCATAGTTAGATAAAGTGTACTAATTGCCTGCACACCCTACAAACATATGAGACTGAACAACTCCTCACAAGAGCAGTTGACTAGGAACCAGTTACAGGGCCGTCTTAAGAGCAGTGTAGCCCCCTGGGCAAATCAGTGCACTCCTGCGGTGGGGGGTATCACGCAGCTTTGGTGTTCCGCGGGCAGTAGGAGGTGTTCTATCTTGCACTCAGCATGTAAGATCTGGAGCAGTAATTTCTTCTAATTACTCCTCTACTGCACAGATGGTGGGAGATGTGGTGGGAGGGAGAACACTAAACTGTAGAAGGGGTCAGTGGGCAGAATGAAGAGGTCCTGGTACATGACTTACAGGGTGGTAGGTGGTGTTTAATACGCAGGGGAGGGGTGGATAGTGGAGTGGGCTTAATTTTCATCATTTTCCAGTGAGAAGGCAACTTGCTTGACTGCAGGTATCTCCAGTTCCTGGAAATTGATTTCTTAGCTTTCAGGAGGTACTGGGGACTTGGGTATCAGAGTTCAGGAGCCAGAGGAATCCACCGACAAAAATATAGCATTCCAGGCGTGTGGAGCTGGAGCAGGAACCAGCTGCTGGAAGGCTAATATCTCTGGTTCTGTGCATAGTAGAGACAAGCTGTCAGTGTCCATCGAAAGGTGAGAGTCCCAGTGTTTGGAGTATACCCTCAGACAAAATCTAAGTTAGACAGAACCCGAGATATCTAGCTGGGAAGAGCAATTAACAGGCTTGGATGGGGACTGCTACTTTGAAGTCAGATATCTCCGGTTCCCCAGGACTGATTTTTAAAAATCTAGTACCCCTGGAAAATGAGGACTCTCAGCTATCAGTATTGGGCCCATAAACTCCTGGGGCCCTTGGGCAACTGCCCATTAAGCGCATGCGAAAAGACAGCCCTGACCAGTTACATGTCTGAAGTATGAGGTACAAAGGTAAAAACTGACTCGTGATCTGACTAAGGAGCAAGCCTAAATACAGTACTTTCACATTCTCCCAATCAAAGGGGATGTATAGCCACCAAGAGAATTACCTGTGTAGAATTTTGGACATGAAGACAGAGGAAGTATACACCAGAACAACAGCCAAATGAGAGTATTACTGATGCGACCCAAACTGCTAGGTGAACACCAAACCGAGCCAATTTCTGACCAAAGGAAAGCTTTAACTTCTGTAGTAATTTTTCAGAAAGTGTTTCCTGTGATGAAGAACAGGAGAAGTACAAATAAAATATTGTGTCAAGTGCAGAAGAATATACACACTAACTATAATGCATTTGCCATGTAAGTCATTTACTAAATCTAGACTAGTTCCTTACTTAGGGGATCATAGACACTAAACTACTCAGCTAAATGCACAGCTCACTAGACTGACTCCAAACTCCACTATATATCATTGTTTTTCATTCATTACATGACACCCAAGCCCATAAGTAGTACCCTAAGCAGAAAGGTGGGTTGTATTACTACCATTGTTGGATCCTCATCCTTAGTCAGCTGAAGGACCATCACTGGAAAGAGCAAATCAAAAGGTGTCAAAGTGCATTCTTTCCTTACTCCTCGGTGGTGCTGATGCTGGTGGCGAACGGTTGTTTTTACAAAGTAGTATACACATTTGTGATATTTAGTCTTGGGGGTACATTTACTAAGCAGTGAAAAGAGTGGAGAAGTGAGCCAGTGGCAACCAATCAGCACTGAAGTAACATCTATAATTTGCATACTATAAAATTATACACAGCTGCTGATTGGTTGATGGGGAAACTTCTCCACTGGCTCACTTCTCCGCTCTTATCACTGCTTAGTAAATGTACCCCATAGTGTGCAATCAAGTGATCCCTTTTGATATTGTACTGAAGGGATGGTATCGGGATCCCGGCGATTGGGATGCCAGCAGTCATAATACCGAGAGCGGTATCCCGGCGCTCAGGATCCTGACACATACTAGGTGAGTATACTACCTCTAATCACCAAACCCCCTAAACCTAACCCTCCTTTTCTGCAACCTGACCTTAACCCTCCCCATCCCCCCGCAGTCTAACCCTCCCTGGTGGTGCCTAACCCTAACTACCTGGCTTTTGGAGGCAATCAAGCTTTTCATAAGAATGTTGGACGAAATCATTCATGACCAGGCAGATTTGGTGTCTGGACCGTATAGTAAAATTCACTAGATTAAGGGATCGACTCTGAACACCTTGAGCAACAGATTCCATAGCCCGGAGAAGATAATAGTGGTACTAAAATCTGACACACTTCTTTAATCTGCCCCTGCTCAGGGATTGTGAGGATGTAGACATTTGGATAAAGCGGTCACAACCTAGGGTGATGAAAACCATCTTCTCTGATTAAAATTACTTAGTGAAATTTTTCACTATCTTGCTAATTTGGCTCCCAAATAGTAGGGCACATTTTGACATTTGTGAGGCATTTCTGAACAGTTTTTTTGCTATGGACATGCTTTTCTCTTCTGTATATAAGCATGCTCCCAACTGTCCCAAGTTAGGTGGGGGCCCTGTACCTCAGTCCCTATTGGGACTGATTGTGCTGTCTCTGGTTCTTCGGAGCAGCTGTTGGGAGATAAGTATAAGTACATCTCTCTGTGACTCAGCTACTAATTGTTGTGGCTTTGGCCACCTTTGACTCATGTAAACTAATAGGTCCATGCTGGTAGCAGCAAGAAGCAATGCTCTTAAAAGTTCCTGAGCATAAGGAGCCCAGGTCATGCCGGCACTTCTAGTTCTACACGTGCCAAGACACTCTGGCAGCATTCTGGCAGTCATGGGTATGCTGGCACTTGTAGTCCTACAAGCACCTGCTAGGACCAGTAGTGCATCACTAAACAAAATACACATTTATCTTTTTAAATACCGTTACCCCATACCATGTGTGTTGTAAGAGCTCTAGTGCTTTTAGCATAGGGTTGATTTCTTCTGAAGGTAAGGGGCTGCATTCATTTTGTGACCCAGTTACCATAGGAAACATAGCCTGATACTCATCAGGCTAAGGCTGCATCACATTCTGACATTAGGAACGTATAGTGCTGCTTTCCCTGTTATAGAGTCACCCACCCAGCATGTCATATCCTTTTTGCAGACACTCTGCAGTAAGTAATAACCCCTCCTGACTTTACCGCTATCGGCGCGTGCTGATACTGACAATACTTTGGCGGTGGTGCAGTTTGTTTGGTCTTAGGGTATTTATTACACGTTTTCATTTTTACCTTATAAAAGGAAAAAAACAGACCTCTGCATCTGACCACATTTGGGTAATTGCAAACTTACTGCAAAACCCCCCCCACCCCCCCACCCCCATTAAATTCCACCACTCCATGTGTATTTAATCTACCTGGAAGATGTAGCTAGTAAATGTAAATGCTGCAATATAACTGCTATAGCCATTGCTTTAATACACACCTGCACCCTGTAACTAGCTTAAAAATGAAAGTATTTCATGTCTCAGTAAATATTATCAGAACATTCACTCAACAATTGTTTTAGCAACTTCTGTGAATGATGTTAGGGAGATGTTACTTATTTAAGTGTTATGTTCCCACTGAAGTTAATAATTGTGTTACGTATCTGCAGTGTCGGACTGGGGCATGTAGGGCCCTCCGGGGGGATGCAGTGGTAGGGGCCCATGTTTAGGGGTGAGGCCAGTCTGCTGAGGGGGTGTGGCCTGCCACCTCATTGGTTTAGAGAGTGCAACGTCTGGGTCCCTTCATAAATATATGCAGTAAATTCAGCTACTGCATACATGATAATGTACCAGATTAATAACAGCAATGCACTGTAGAAACTAGACCATAGTCCAGTATAAGGTAACATATGTATAATGTATAATTCAAGTGCACAGTCTAGAACCTGATCCTTAGACCAAGAGGTGGGCCCCCAGGCAGTGGGGCCCACCGGCGGTTTCCCCTGTACCACTGTGGGCCAGTCCAAGCCTGCGTATCTGCACAGTAAGCACCCATTTATGTTTATGGGTCCTGTATGTTATCAGCTGTGTGTCATCTGGAATTCCATTGCTGTTGCTTACTCAAGGAAAATGTTAATAATACTATTCCTGCCAAAACATCTCTCTCTCTCTCTCTCTATTGTTAATAAATTAAACTGGAGGTACAAACTAAATATTAAGCTTAAGTATGCATGATGTAATATGTAATAGTAAATAAAATGGTTAATTGAATTTATTCATTTGCTTTGCTTGACAGTAACTTACTTTATGCTGTGTCTACTCTAATTAAATGAAATGGAAAGTAACAGTAAATACATCATGTGAGACTAGAAGGGATGTTTGTACAATAATATTCTTTTGCATGTGTTTAAAATAGTATTTAGTGGCTAGTTCAGAGATATCGGATGTGAGCTGAACTGCGAATGCGCAGGATCCATACTGTGCAGAACATACCGTGCATAGTCGGACACAGAGCCCGCTAAGCCGCAGCGGCGTTTAGGGTCGGGGAAGGCGCGGCTTTGGGAAGAGTTTTGCAAAATAGGGGCGTCACCTGTTTTGTGGAAGTAGCAATGCCAGTGTCATACCCTAAATCTACTTGGAATCCTCTGTTGTATTTATACTAGAGATGTGTGGTTTCGGTTTTACTCGGATTTACTCGGGTCTCGAAACGGCATCTAATTGGATCAAGGATGTCACACGTTTTGAATAGCCAATGAGCAAAACCCGAAAAAACCAAACCCGCACATCTCTAATTTATACCTTCTGTGTCCCACCTGCAAAACTGACTCTAGTTAATGATTAATGATTCTGTTGGACCTATAAAAGCAATTCTTGAAGATTTGGGAACTCTGGCAGCGTCATGCTTACCTTTCACCACAATCAATGGCAATAATTTTTCTTTAATGTTTCTTTTTCCTCAGGGTATGGAGCACACAAATGTCTTAAATATAATAATGTTCACACTTTACTTTTTTCTTTGTACAATATGCTCACTGGTGCCAAGGTGGGAGGGGGTGGGGGTGGGAGGGTCCCTCTCTCTCTGCAGCGCCATCTTCGGAAAGATGGTGCCGCACAGTGAAAGCAAAGACTATGGCACTGTGCCAGAGTCTTTGCTCTCTAGTGCACCTGAGTCACCTTCCCAAATATCACTTGGAAGATGGCGCCGGCCCAGGAGAAAGGACCTATTTCCCAGAGTAAGAAGGTAAGATGTTGTTCCATGCCCCACCCCCTGGGATCTGCATGGGGCCACCCTGTGGGGCGCACTGCAATTACATTTTTAATTATAAGGGTTTTTTTCTTTGGCCATAATTAGGCTATGACCCCTAGAGTCCCAGGCCTGGTGCCGCTCTCTGTGACCCTGAACATGCTCATAGGATGTTATTTCAGTATTCCCTTCTTTGTATCACTACTGAAATTAAAATAAATGAAATCATACTTGCCTACTCTCCCAGAATGACCAGGAGGCTACCAAAAATTGTGTGGCACTACCGGCCACCCGGAAAAGAGGGCAAGTCTCCCGCTTCCTGCTGACACCCGCCTGCAACACCCGCTTATTAAGGGAAAGTAGGTTCTCGCTGAATCGCGTCATCTTGTAGCCCCCCCCTTCCCCGCGGGCTTTATGGTAATGTGTGCATTCTATAGCAGGGGTGGGGCCGTGATGATGCGCTCCCTGTTTTGCCGACCTGGTTGCTCCCTCCCAGAGGCAGCAGCCAGAACGTCGGCAAGTATGAATTAAATTATGTTTCCTTGTACTATTTTTCTCTAAAAGGCAAAATCGGTTTAAGGATAAATTCACGGCATGGATCTCATCACAGTGTATCACATGACCTTTATACTAGTGATGAGCGGATTCGGTTTTACTCGGTTCTCAAAACCGAATCTTATTGGCTATCCAAAACACGTGACATCAGTGAGCCAATAAGATTCGGTTTTGAGAACCGAGTAAAACCGAATCCGCTCATCACTACTTTATACATAAAGTACATGTACATAGCAAGATGATTTATTGTCAATTTATTTTGTGTGGTAAAAAACTGTTTTTCTTGACAATGCAGGAAAAAGTATCCATTAAGTATTGTTACCTAAACTGACAAAACAATTCAACACTTGACACCCATAAAGTCAATAGGTTCTTTGAGCACTGGTTCCATTTAAACCTTACCTTTATCTGTGTACTGAGATGTCTTTTTCTTAATTTTACAGCCTTCTCGTTATTCATGTTGAAATCCCAGCTACACAGCAGCTTTGAAGCATTTCCCGAAAATGAAGATGGGTTAATAAAGTTATTTCGAAATGACTTTGCTATACTGAAAAATACATGAAAAAAAGAAAATGTAAATAATAACGGGTACAAAACCTAGTGCAGTCAGCCTTATTAAAGTGCACCCAGCATCTACAAACGCCAGCAGCAGACATTGCAGCACTCAATTAGCGATGGGTGCATTCACACACTAAGGGTTTTTGTAGGTAAAGATGCATGCAAGAAAAACTCTCAACATGTTTCCAACACAAACGCAGGTTTACAAATAAGTGTATACTTATACCCCATGACAACCATGACTTATGTGACTTTGCATTGTTATAAATACCAAAATCACATGACCATATCTGTGCACAAAATAATAATATAATATGTGTCACATACATGATTGGGGATACGTTTAATTTGCTGGCTGTTGGGATCGCAGCAGTCAGAATACTGATACTGGAATCCCGCCATATGTGGCAGACTCCCGCAATGCTGCCAGCCGGAATACCGGCGCTACAGGACTATTCCGCTTGCCCCGCTGCTGGCATACTGGATGCCGGGATGCCGCAGTCCATATATTGACAGCCGGCCGCCGGTATATCATACATGACAGAAAAGTGACAGTTATTAATAAAATGAAAGCTGCATTTTAAATCTAGAACAGCACCGCAAATGATCCCCCCTGTCATAACCGGCAGAGGCTTATTTAGAGCCAAATCTATGAGTAGTTTATCATACAGCTCCAAGTTGTAACCAAACCGTTCATATTAGAAATGTAGTTATTAGAAAGTAACCATGATAATTTAGCTATTTAAACTTATAAAGAAGGCTTACTCTGTGGCACACTCTTTTATTACATATTTGTTTAGTGTATTATTTAAAACTTAACATTTATTATTTATTATTCTAAAATAGTGTTATCAATAAAACAGACAGGACAGAAAGAAATCTTCTCTTGAGATCGAAATACGACTATGAAAAGATCTCATTGATTGTACTATAACACTGTGATTAGTCTCTTATTGATTTTTTATATTTTCACTCTTGTTTGATCTCTACAACGGTTAGTCAGGAATTTCTATTAATAGGTAGCTTACATTTTATTAAGTACCTAGTTACACATTTATTGTGATTATTTCCAGACTTATTGTGGATTTCTTTCTGTCCTGTCTGTTTTATTGATAACACTATTTTAGAATAATAAATAATAAATGTTAAGTTTTACATAATACACTAAACAAATATGTAATAAAAGAGTTCAGCAAAAAGTATGCCTTCTTTAGAGGACGACCCACTAGTGGTCTATCTCTAATTCTCTAATCAGTTACTGTATCATGCTTATTGGCGCACCTCCAGCCCAATTTATAAGAATATAGGTTGTAATACCTATTCAAATAGACTCTCCAAGGTTGGCTTTCATGATTTATTATTACTAAGGAATCGTAAAAGCCTGTGCACAGCCCATTAGACTATGGGGTATATTCAATTAGCAGTGATAACGGACTTTTCACGTGAAAAGTCCGGTTTTCGGGTGAAAAAACTGACTTTTCACGTGAAACGCAATTACAGCCTATTCAATTTTCCGTGAAAACTTATCGGTGATCATTTTTTCACTAATTTCACTTCACCTTCTCTGAAGCAGGTGAAAAGTTGGGAAAAGTCACTATTTTAAGGTAAAAATAAGAATTTACTTACCGATAATTCTATTTCTCGGAGTCCGTAGTGGATGCTGGGGTTCCTGAAAGGACCATGGGGAATAGCGGCTCCGCAGGAGACAGGGCACAAAAAGTAAAGCTTTAGGATCAGGTGGTGTGCACTGGCTCCTCCCCCTATGACCCTCCTCCAAGCCTCAGTTAGGATACTGTGCCCGGACGAGCGTACACAATAAGGAAGGATTTTGAATCCCGGGTAAGACTCATACCAGCCACACTAATCACACTGTACAACCTGTGATCTGAACCCAGTTAACAGTATGATAACAGCGGAGCCTCTGAAAAGATGGCTCACAACAATAATAACCCGATTTTTGTAACTATGTACAAGTAATGCAGATAATCCGCACTTGGGATGGGCGCCCAGCATCCACTACGGACTCCGAGAAATAGAATTATCGGTAAGTAAATTCTTATTTTCTCTATCGTCCTAGTGGATGCTGGGGTTCCTGAAAGGACCATGGGGATTATACCAAAGCTCCCAAACGGGCGGGAGAGTGCGGATGACTCTGCAGCACCGAATGAGAGAACTCCAGGTCCTCCTTAGCCAGGGTATCAAATTTGTAGGATTTTACAAACGTGTTTGCCCCTGACTAAATAGCCGCTCGGCAAAGTTGTAAAGCCGAGACCTCTCGGGCAGCCGCCCAAGATGAGCCCACCTTCCTTGTGGAATGGGCATTTACATATTTTGGCTGTGGCAGGCCTGCCACAGAATGTGCAAGCTGAATTGTATTACACATCCAACTAGCAATAGTCTGCTTAGAAGCAAGAGCACCCAGTTTGTTGGGTGCATACAGGATAACAGCAAGTCAGTTTTCCTGACTCCAGCCGTCCTGGAACCTATACTTTCAGGGCCCTGACAACATCCAGCAACTTGGAGTCCTTTAAGTCCCTAGTAGGCGCAAGGCACCACAATAAGCTGGTTCAGGTGAAACACTGACACCACCTTAGGGAGAGAACTGGGGACGAGTCCGCAGCTCTGCCCTGTCCGAATGGACAAATAGATATGGGCTTTTTTGAGAAAAAACCCACCAATTTGACACTCGCCTGGCCCAGGCCAGAGCCAAGAGCATGGTCACTTTTCATGTGAGATGCTTCAAATCCACAGATTTGACTGGTTTTAAACCAATGTGATTTGAGGAATCCCAGAACTACGTTGAGATCCCACAGTGCCACTGGAGGCACAAAAGGGGGTTGTATATGCAATACTCCCTTGACAAACTTCTGGACTTCAGGAACTGAAGCCAATTATTTCTGGAAGAAAATCGACAGGGCCGAAATTTGAACCTTAATGGGCCCCAATTTGAGGCCCATAGACACTCCTGTTTGCAGGAAATGCAGGAATCGACCGAGTTGAAATTTCTTCGTGGGGCCTTCCTGGCCTCACACCACGCAACATATTTTCGCCACATGTGGTGATAATGTTGTGCGGTCACCTCCTTCCTGGCTTTGACCAGGGTAGGAATGACCTCTTCCGGAATGCCTTTTTCCCTTAGGATCCGGCGTTCCACCGCCATGCCATCAAACGCAGCTGCGGTAAGTCTTGGAACAGACATGGTACTTGCTGAAGCAAGTCCCTTCTTAGCGGCAGAGGCCATAAGTCCTCTGTGAGCATCTCTTGAAGTTCCGGGTACCAAGTCCTTCTTGGCCAATCCGGAGCCATGAGTATAGTTCTTACTCCTCTACGTCTTATAATTCTCAGTACCTTAGGTATGAGAAGCAGAGGAGGGAACACATACACCGACTGGTACACCCACGGTGTTACCAGAACGTCCACAGCTATTGCCTGAGGGTCTCTTGACCTGGCGCAATACCTGTCCCGTTTTTTGTTCAGACGGGACGCCATCATGTCCACCTTTGGTATTTCCCAACGGTTCACAATCATGTGGAAAAACTTCCCGATGAAGTTTCCACTCTCCCGGGTGGAGGTCGTGCCTGCTGAGGAAGTCTGCTTCCCAGTTTCCACTCCCGGAATGAAACACTGCTGACAGTGCTATCACATGATTTTCCGCCCAGCGAAAAGTCCTTGCAGTTTTTGCCATTGCCCTCCTGCTTCTTGTGCCGCCCTGTCTGTTTACGTGGGCGACTGCCGTGATGTTTTTCCCACTGGATCAATACCGGCTGACCTTGAAGCAGAGGTCTTGCTAAGCTTAGAGCATTATAAATTTACCCTTAGCTCCAGTATATTTATGTGGAGAAAAGTCTCCAGACTTGATCACACTCCCTGGAAATTTTTTCCTTGTGTGACTGCTCCCCAGCCTCTCGGGCTGGCCTCCGTGGTCACCAGCATCCAATCCTGAATGCCGAATCTGCGGCCCTCTAGAAGATGAGCACTCTGTAACCACCACAGGAGAGACACCCTTGTCCTTGGATATAGGGTTATCCGCTGATGCATCTGAAGATGCGATCCGGACCATTTGTCCAGCAGATCCCACTGAAAAGTTCTTGCGTGAAATCTGCCGAATGGAATTGCTTCGTAGGAAGCCACCATTTTTACCAGGACCCTTGTGCAATGATGCACTGACACTTTTCCTGGTTTTAGGAGGTTCTTGACTAGCTCGGATAACTCCCTGGCTTTCTCTTCCGGGAGAAACACCTTTTTCTGGACTGTGTCCAGAATCATCCCTAGGCACAGCAGACGTGTCGTCAGGATCAGCTGCGATTTTGGAATATTTAGAATCCATCCGTGCTGTTGTAGCAGTATCCGAGATAGTGCTACTCCGACCTCTAACTGTTCCCTGGACTTTGCCCTTATCAGGAGATCGTCCAAGTAAGGGGTAATTAAGACGCCTTTTCTTCGAAGAAGAATCATCATTTCGGCCATTACCTTGGTAAAGACCCGGGGTGCCGTGGACAATCCAAACGGCAGCGTCTGAAACTGACAGTGACAGTTCTATACCACGAACCTGAGGTACCCTTAGTGATTCGTTATCACTGCTCTGAGTGACTCCATCTTGATTTGAACCTTTGTAAGTGTTCAAATTTTTTTAGATTTAGAATAGGTCTCACCTAGCCTTCTGGCTTCAGTACCACAATATAGTGTGGAATAATACCCCTTTCCTTGTTGTAGGAGGGGTAATTTGATTATCACCTGCTGGGAATACAGCTTGTGAATTTTTTCCCATACTGCCTCCTTGTCGGAGGGATACCTTGGTAAAGCAGACTTCAGGAGCCTGCGAGGGGGAAACGTTTCGACATTCCAATCTGTACCCCTGGGATACTACTTGTAGGATCCAGGGGTCCTGTACGGTCCCAGCGTCATGCTGAGAGCTTGGCAGAAGCGGTGGAAGGCTTCTGTTCCTGGGAATGGGCTGCCTGCTGCAGTCTTCTTCCCTTTCCTCTATCCCTGGGCAAATATGACTCTTATAGGGACGAAAGGACTGAGGCTGAAAAGACGGTGTCTTTTTCTGCAGAGATGTGACTTAGGGTAAAAACGGTGGATTTTCCAGCAGTTGCCGTGGCCACCAGGTCCGATGGACCGACCCCAAATAACTCCTCTTCCTTTATACGGCAATACACCTTTGTGCCGTTTGGAATCTGCATCACCTGACCACTGTCGTGTCCATAAACATCTTCTGGCAGATATGGACATCGCACTTACTCTTGATGCCAGAGTGCAAATATCCCTCTGTGCATCTCGCATATATAGAAATGCATCCTTTAAATGCTCTATAGTCAATAAAATACTGTCCCTGTCAAGGGTATCAATATTTTTAGTCAGGGAATCCGACCAAGCCACCCCAGCTCTGCAAATCCAGGCTGAGGCGATCGCTGGTCGCAGTATAACACCAGTATGTGTGTATATACTTTTATATGATATTTTCCAGCCTCTTGTCAGCTGGCTCCTTGAGGACGGCCCTATCTATAGACGGTACCGCCACTTGTTTTGATAAGCGTGTGAGCGCCTTATCCACCCTAAGGGGTGTTTCCCAACGCGCCCTAACTTCTGGCGGGAAAGGGTATACCGCCAATAATTTTCTATCGGGGGGAACCCACGCATCATCACACACTTCATTTAATTTATCTGATTCAGGAAAAACTACAGGTAGTTTTTTCACATCCCACATAATACCCTCTTTTGTGGTACTTGTAGTATCAGAAATATGTAACACCTCCTTCATTGCCCTTAACGTGTGGCCCTAATAAGGAATACGTTTGTTTATTCACCGTCGACACTGGATTCAGTGTCCGTGTCTGTGTCTGTGTCGACCGACTAAGGTAAACGGGCGTTTTAAAACCCCTGACGGTGTTTTTGAGACGTCTGGACCGGTACTAATTGTTTGTCGGCCGTCTCATGTCGTCAACCGACCTTGCAGCGTGTTGACATTATCACGTAATTCCCTAAATAAGCCATCCATTCCGGTGTCGACTCCCTAGAGAGTGACATCACCATTACAGGCAATTGCTCCGCCTCCTCACCAACATCGTCCTCATACATGTCGACACACACGTACCGACACACAGCACATACACAGGGAATGCTCTGATAGAGGACAGGACCCACTAGCCCTTTGGAGAGACAGAGGGAGAGTTTGCCAGCACACACCAAAAAACGCTATAATTATATAGGGACAACCTTATATAAGTGTTTTCCCTTATAGCATCTTTTTATATATTTCTAACGCCAAATTAGTGCCCCCCCTCTCTGTTTTAACCCTGTTTCTGTAGTGCAGTGCAGGGGAGAGCCTGGGAGCCTTCCCTCCAGCCTTTCTGTGAGGGAAAATGGCGCTGTGTGCTGAGGAGATAGGCCCCGCCCCTTTTTCGGTGGGCTCGTCTCCCGCTCTTCAACGGATTCTGGCAGGGGTTAAATATCTCCATATAGCCCCCGGAGGCTATATGTGAGGTATTTTTTGCCAAAAAATAGGTTTACATTGCCTCCCAGGGCGCCCCCCTCCCAGCGCCCTGCACCCTCAGTGACTGCCGTGTGAAGTGTGCTGAGAGCAATGGCGCACAGCTGCAGTGCTGTGCGCTACCTTAAGAAGACTGAGGAGTCTTCTGCCGCCGATTCTGGACCTTCTTCTCTTTTCAGCATCTGCAAGGGGGCCGGCGGCGAGGCTCCGGTGACCATCCAGGCTGTACCTGTGATCGTCCCTCTGGAGCTAATGTCCAGTAGCCAAAGAAGCCAATCCATCCTGCACGCAGGTGAGTTCACTTCTTCTCCCCTAAGTCCCTCGTTGCAGTGATCCTGTTGCCAGCAGGACTCACTGTAAAATAAAAAACCTAAGCTAAACTTTTCTAAGCAGCTCTTTAGGAGAGCCACCTAGATTGCACCCTTCTCGGCCGGGCACAAAAATCTAACTGAGGCTTGGAGGAGGGTCATAGGGGGAGGAGCCAGTGCACACCACCTGATCCTAAAGCTTTACTTTTTGTGCCCTGTCTCCTGCGGAGCCGCTATTCCCCATGGTCCTTTCAGGAACCCCAGCATCCACTAGGACGATAGAGAAAATGTTTGGATATGGTACAGAACTCCTGGGACACCCCCCTTAATGACTAATTAGGCACGTTGAAGTTTTTAATTATTATTAATTGGCCAATAATGACATGTCATTTTTGGGGTGAAAAAGTAAAAAGTCATGGAAATTGGGGTTCAAGGTATGGGACAGGTATATTGGGGTGCTTTTAGGTGTTTTTTAGGCTTGCAGATGGGAGTAATCGGTCTGTTTCCACTTTTTTTTAAAAGTACCCTAAAATGACCCAAATATATACTTATACCCATTTTCATGTACCCAAAATTTAATGAGAGCATTTATTTTGCTCAAAAAAAATTGCTTTCTATAATTTTTTTGCATTTTTTAAAAAATGCATATAACAGCCATTTCACACAATTTAAGTCCCCAAAAACGCTCTAATGTGATCTCTAACACACTTCTCTTCTGTTTTCCTATGTTAGTTTAGCATTTTTTGGGGTACAGGCTGATTTCCCCATTTTCACCTGCACTTTTCACTGCAAGAATTTTCATGTGAAACCCGGTCGGAATTGAATAGGTCGAAAAACGGAGCGTTTTCGCGGCATTTTTCGGCCGATTGCCGCGAAAAATTTTCGGGCGCAAAATTGCCGCGAATTTGCGGATAATTGAATATCCCCCTATATGTCTTCTCTGTAAACTATTTAAACTTATATAACTTACAATTATCAGCTCTATATCCCGAATGGAAAGCAAAAGAGAATAGACTGCCCCCCCCCCCCCCTTCCACCTCGGCACCAGTGAGCGTATGTTAATAGATACATGCTACTATACAAACATAGAAATTTGGCTGCTTGACACGTTGCGTATATTTCAAATGCTGTAAATAAACACTTAGTTGTTGAAATCACAACTTGGAGTACAACTTTCCATAACTTACACTGCATCTACTATTTCCTGGCACTCGTGATAACACATTGGAACCTTTATTGTCCATTCTCTCTCTTTCTCTCTCTCTCTCTCTCTCTCTCTCTCTCTCTGTACACAGGATAGATAGATAGATAGATAGATAGATAGATAGATAGATAGATAGATAGATAGATAGATAGATAGACTAGAAGAGTCACAGAAGGTAGCTGCTGGAATCCAATCAGGAACTGGAACAACTTGATAGTGAAAAACAACCAGGAACACTAGAAGGGGCAGGCATCAGGAACACTAGGTCTTTGGATTGCGCTGTAACACTGTATAGCCACCTGGGACACTTGGGTAGGCAGACGTTGGGAACAATGGCCTCTGGATAGTGCTGTAACACTGGATAGCAACCTGGGATACTTGGGTAGGCAGACGTTGGGAACACTGGCCTCTGGATAGTGCTGTAACACTGGATAGCAACCTGGGACACTAGGTTAGGCAGGCATCAGGAATTGAACAGTACAGCAGTAACTTCCATCGGGACTGTGGCCGGGCTGAGCAGAAACCGGACTGGGGCTGGAATGAGCAGGAACCAGAATTGCACCGGAATGAGAAGGAACCGGAATGGCACCAGACTGAGCAGGAACTGCACTGGGACCGGACTAAGCAGGAACTGGAAATTATGCATTTCATAATATATACACACCTTATTGACACATGTAGTATTAATGTTCAGAGAGAAAAACAGGATTTTGATACCTGCCGGTAAATCCTTTTCTCCTAGTCCGCAGAGGATGCTGGGGTCCACTTCATGACCATAGGGTATAGACGTTTCCGCAGGAGCCATGGGCACTCTTAAGACTTTTCAATGGGTGTGAACTGGCTCCTCCCTCTATGCCCCTCCTCCAGACCTCAGTTATAGGAACTGTGCCCAGGGAGACGGACATTTCGAGGAAAGGATTTACTTTAAACTAGTGGTGAGATACATACCAGCTCACACCTCAACCATGCCGCACAACATGGCATTCAACAGAACACACGCCAACAGGCATGAACCAATTACAGCAACATGCTGAAACTAATATAACACAACTTGTGTAACTCTAATAACAATACTGCAGGTAAAGTACGCACTGGGACGGGCGCCCAGCATCCTCTACGGACTAGGAGAAAAGGATTTACAGGTAGGTATCAAAATCCTGTTTTCTCATACGTCCTAGAGGATGCTGGGGTCCACTTCATGACCATGGGGTTTATACCAAAGCTCCAGTACAGGCGGGAGAGTGCGGATGACCCTGCAGCACTGATTGACCGAACTTGAGGTCTTCATCGGCCAAGGTGTCAAACTTGTAGAATTTAGCAAATGTGTTTGACCCCGACCAAGTAGCTGCTCGGCAAAGTTGCAATGCCGAGACCCCCCCGGACAGCCGCCCAGGATGAGCCCACCTTCCTAGTGGAATAGGCCTTCACCGACGTCGGTAACGGCAATCCAGCCGTAGTATGAGCGTGCTGAATCGTACTTCTGATCCAACGCGCAATAGTCTGCTTGGAAGCAGGACACCTAATCTTGTTGGGAGCATACAGGACAAACAAAGACTCTGTTTTCCATATTTGAGCTGTTCTAGCAACATAAATCTTCAAAGCCCTAACCACATCTAGAGACTTTGACTCAGTGAACGTGTCAGTAACTACTGGCACCACAATAGGTTGGTTTATGTGGAAAGATGAAACCACCTTCGGAAGAAAATGTTGACGAGTCCTTAACTTTGCCCTATCTTCATGGAAGAACAGGTAAGGGCTCTTGTGAGACAAGGCCCCCAATTCAGACACCCGCCGTGCGGATGCCAATGCCAAAAGCATCACCCCTTTCCAAGTGAGAAACTTCAACTCTATCTCTTGTAGAGGCTCAAACCAATCTGATTGAAGGAACTGCAACACCACGTTAAGGTCCCATGGTGCCACTGGAGGCACAAATGGAGGCTGGATGTGCAGAACCCCTTTCACAAAGGTCTGAACCTCTGGATGGGAGGCCAATTGTTTTTGGAAGAACACTAATAAGGACGAAATCTGGACCTTGATTGATCCCAATCATAGGCCCGCCTCCACACCAGCCTGCAGAAAATGGAGAAAACGTCCCAACTCAAACTCTTCCATAGGAGCCTACTTGGATTCACACCAAGACACATATTTTCTCCAAATATGGTGGTAATGTTTTGACATTACTCCTTTCCTGGACTGAATAAGGGTGGGGATGACTTCCTTGGGAACACCCTTTCAGGCTAGGATCCGGTGCTCAACAGCCATGCCGTCAAACGTAGCCGCGGTAAGTCTTGATACGCGCACGGCCCCTGCTGCAGCAGGTCCTCGCGAAGAGGAAGAGGCCGAGGATCTTCTATGAGCAACTCCTGAAGATCTGGGTACCAAGCCCTCCTTGGCCAGTCTGGGGCAATGAGGATTGCTAGAACTCTCATTCTTCTTATGATCCTGATCACTTTTGGGATCAGCGGAAGTGGAGGGAAGACATACACCGACCGGAACACCCACTGGGCCACCAGCTCATCCACTGCTATTGCTTGAGGGTCTCTCGACCTGGAACAATATTTCTGAAGCTTCTTGTTGAGACGAGATGCCATCATGTCTACTTGAGGAACTCCCCAAAGACTTGTCACCTCTATGAAGACTTCTTGGTGGAGGCCCCACTCTCCTGGATGGAGATTGTGTCTGCTGAGGAAGTCTGCTTCCCAGTTGTCTACTCCCGGAATGAAAATTGCCGACAGACCCTTTACATGTCTTTCTGCCCAGAGGAGGATCTTCGTCACCTCTGCCATTACCGCTCTGCTTTTCATTCCGCCCTGCCTGTTTATGTACGTGACTGCTGTTACATTGTCCGACTGGATCTTGAAAAAGATGTACCGCTTGTTGAAGGCCGTTGTAAATGGCTCTCAATTCCAGCACATTTATGTGAACGTAGGCTTCCTGACTTGACCATTTTCCCTGGAAGCTTTCTCCCTGAGTGACAGCTCCCCAGCCTCAGAGACTTGCATCCGTGGTTACCAGGAGCCAGTCCTGAATCCCGAAGGAATTATATTGACTCCTTTTTGACGCAGGAGAACCATCATCTCCACCATCACCTTGGTGAATACCCTCGGTACCGTGGAGAGACCGAAAGGTAACGTCTGGAATTAGTAATGGCAATCCTGAACCGCGAATCTCAAATAAGCCTGGTGAGGAGGATAAATGGGAACATGCAGGTAAGCATCTTTTATGTCTACAGACACCATGTAGTCCCCCTCCTCCAGACTGGAAATCACTGCCCTCAGTGATTCCATTTTGAACTTGAATCATTTCAAGTAGAGATTCAGATTTTTCAGGTTTAGGATCGGTCTGACCGAGCCGTCCGGCTTCGGAACTACAAAAAGGCTTGAATAAAACCCCTCCCCTTGTTGTGACAAAGGTACCAGGACTATGACCTGATCCTGACATAATTTTTGGATTGCCGCTGTTACTGCTTCCCTTTCTGGAAGAGAAGCTGGCAAGGTCGATTCGAAAAATCGGCATAGGGGAACATCTTGAAACTCCAACTTGTATCCCTGGGACACTATTTGCAACACCCAGGGATCCAGGCCAGACAGAATCCAACCTTGGCTGAACAGTTTGAGAAGTGCCCCCACCCGAGCGGCCTCCCGCAAAGGAGCCCCAGCGTCATGCTGAAGATTTGGCAGAAGTAGGGGTAGACTTCTGCTCCTGGGAACATGAAGCTGCTGTGGACTACTTTCCCTTTCCCCTTCCCCTATCCGCAAAGAAGGGGGAACCTCTCGCTTTTTTGTATTTATTGGGCCGAAAGTGCGGGTGATATGTGCGGGTGATATGTCTTTTTTGCCGATGCAGGCGCAGAGGGCAAAAATGTTGACTTACCTGCGGTAGCCACCGAGACGAACGCATCCAGTCCATCGCCAAATAAGGCCTCACCTTTATATGGGAGAGCCTCCATATTTCTTTTGGAATCTGCATCCGCGTTCCACTGGCGAATCCACAACGCCCGCCAAGCCGATACTGCCATGGTAGCGGCTTGTGAACTTAAGAGTCCAATATCTTTCATCGCTTCTAGCATGTATGCGGCAGCGTCTTTGATATTCCCTAACTTAAGAAGTATCTCATCTTTATCAATTGTGTCAATTTCTGATGACACGCTTTCTGACCATTTTTCAATAGCGCTACTCACCCACGCGCAAGCAATCGTGGGCCTGAGCAGCGTACCATTGGCAACATAAATGGATTTCAATGTAGTTTCCATCTTTCGTTCTGCCGGCTCTTTTAGTGAAGCTGTGCCAGGTGCAGGGAGAATTACCTTCTTTGTCAACCTGGACAGTGCACTGTCTAACACAGGGGGTGACTCCCATTATTTCCTGTCCTCCACCGGGAAAGGATAAGCTATCTGAATTCTCTTGGGAATACGAAATTTCTTTTCGGGATTCACCCACATCCCTTCAAAGAGTGTATTAAGCTCGTGGGAAGGAGGGAAAGTGACCTTAGATTTCTTTTCTTTATAGAAATAAGCCTTCTCCTGAGGTACAGGAGTGGCTTCCGTGACTTCCAGAACTTCCCTTATAGCCACAATCATATATTGTATATTTTTTTCCAATTTATGATCTATTTCTCTGGAGTCACTATCGTCGACACAAGAATCAGTGTCCGTATCAGTATCAGTATTCACAATGGAGGTAATTCCAAGTTGATCGCAGCAGGAAATTTTTTAGCAGTTGGGCAAAACCATGTGCACTGCAGGGGGGGGCAGATATAACATGTGCAGAGAGAGATAGATTTGGGTGTGGTGAGTTCAATCTGCAATCTAAATTGCAGTGTAAAAATAAAGCAGCCAGTATTTACCATGCACAGAAACAAAATACCCACCCAAATCTAACTCTCTCTGCAAATGTTATATCTGCCCCCCCTGCAGTGCACATGGTTTTGCCCAACTGGTAAAAAATTTCCTGCTGCGATCAACTTGGAATTACCCCCCATATTCGCAAATGGGTGGTCATTCCAAGTTGTTCGCTCGTTATTTTTTTTTCGCAACGGAGCGATTAGTCGCTAATGCGCATGCGCAATGTCCGCAGTGCGACTGCGCCAAGTAAATTTGCTATGCAGTTAGGTTTTTTACTCACGGCATTACAAGGTTTTTTCTTCGTTCTGGTGATCGTAATGTGATTGACAGGAAGTGGGTGTTTCTGGGCGAAAACTGGCCGTTTTATGGGAGTGTGTGAAAAAACGCTGCCGTTTCTGGGAAAAACGCGGGAGTGTCTGAAGAAACGGGGGAGTGTCTGGGCGAACGCTGGGTGTGTTTGTGACGTCAAACCAGGAACGAAACTGACTGAAATGATCGCAGTTGCCGAGTAAGTGTGGAGCTACTCAGAAACTGCTAAGAAGTGTCTATTCGCAATTCTGCTAATCTTTCGTTCGCAATTATGGTAAGCTAAGATTCACTCCCAGTAGGCGGCGGCTTAGCGTGTGCAATGCTGCTAAAAGCAGCTTGCGAGCGAACAACTCGGAATGAGGGCCATGGTCTCTTATGTGACCCAGAGGGGTTGCCTGCGGATGGAAGAACAGAGCCCTGAAAAATCACATCCTCCACAGATTTTCTCCAGCACTCAGCATGAGATTCAGACTTATCTAATCTCCTATTGATATGATGCATACTATCACGTATTTCTTTCACCCATGCAGGCTCTTGGTGTGCCGGCAGCGCCACCACATTACACTTCTGTGTCCCTAAAATGGTTTCCTCCATGGGGAGGAACTTCCTGCCTCTGACATGTCTTACACATGTGTACAACACACACACAGACACACTGGGACTTATAGGGGACAGAACCACAGTAAAATCTGTCAGAGGGACACAGTTTAGGAGCAGCAAGTTCACAACCCCAGCGCCAGTATCTAATGCCTGTGAACACAGAATGCCCACTGACATGCAGCGCTTTTTACAGAGTAAAACACACTTGTAAAGCACCAAATTCGCTTGTGCCCCCCCCCCCCCCTGTTTTGCACCCTGATACTTGTAGTCAGAAGTGAAGGAGGACCAGCGATGTCTCTGCAGCCTAAGGAGAACATGGCACTGAGCAGTGTGCTGCCTGCCTGAGGAAAAGCTCCTCCCTTTTTACCTCAGAAACTTTTCATAATATTTATACTGGCGGGGGTAGGGCTGTGCCTGGGCATCTTATGCCCCCTTTTTGCCAGTTTATAGAGGTGTTTTTGCTGCCCAGGGCACCCCCCCCCCCCTGCGCGCCCTGCACCCTGCAGTGCCTGTGTGTGTGGGCAGCAATGGCGCTCTGCGCTCGCGCCAGCCGCGCTGTACCTCAGCCGTCACTTTTCTTGATAGAAGATCTGTCTTCTTCTACTCACCTGTCTTCTGACTTCTGGCTCTGTGAGGGGGTGACGGCGTGCTGTGGGAGTGAGCATCTAGGCACGGCTAGCGTTCAGTTCCCTTCAGGAGCTAATGGTGTCCTGTCAGCCAGAAGCAGAGCCATGAAACTCTTCAGGAAGTTGGTTCCTACTTCTGCCCCCTCAGTCCCACGAAGCAGGGAGTCTGTTGCCAGCAGTTCTCCCTGAAAATAAAAAACCTAACATAAGTCTTTTCAGAGAAACTCAGTAGAGCTCATCGAGTGCATCCAGTATGCCTGGGCACATTTCTAAAACTGAGGTCTGGAGGAGGGGCATAGAGGGAGAAGCCAGTTCACACCCATTGAAAAGTCTTAAGAGTGCTCATGGCTCCTGCGGAGCCGTCTATACCCCATGGTCATGAAGTGGACCCCAGCATCCTCTAGGACGTATGAGAAAGCCATATTACTATATCAGTATACTGTTTTCATAATGGATCAGAACAGCGTATGTCTCTATATCATTACATTTGTCCACTTTTGTAAACAACATACAAGTGCCTCTTTAAAGCAGTTTGACAGGTAAACATAAGAACAGCATATATCTCTATATCATCAACTTTTGTCCACTCTTGTAAACAACATACATGTGCCTCTTTAAAGCAGTTTGCGAGAGAGGTAAACGTAAGGGCAGTTAGAATCTCGAATTTCAGCATCTGACCTCATAAGTTATGCCTTTAAGGACTCACAGTGATTAAAGATGTTACAAAGGGATACTATGTCAATGGATCAGTATACTGTGCTGATAGCACATCATATTGTTCCACAGATTGAAGAGAACCATATATATATAAGTTGCACAGTTTTAGTAACAGTCCTTAATGATAGTAATATGTGTGCAGGGCTGTTTGGTCAAAATAGAGAAATAGAGGTACAGGTTCAGTCACTGATGTAGAAGAAAGTGTATAACACTACTGCTGCACCTTTCCACACTCGATCTCCCAACACTGGTGTCTTAATATAACATTGCAGTGACGGGATAGAGAGGTCAGCACGAGAGAGATTTTGTAGGGAGAAATAATAAGCAGGGCCGGTGACAGGGAGGGTCAAAGGGGAACACCTGTACCGGGCCCCAAGTATACGCCACTTAGTGCTCAGCAGCAGGGCCGGTTCTGTGATCTGTGGCGCCCCGGGCAAAATATGGGGGGCGTGGCTTCGATTGGGGGCGTGGTCAGCTCGCTGAAAGGAAAAATAAAAATAAATAAAAACTATACTTACCATCCCCGTTCCTGATCCAGACCCCCTCCGCCGGCGGCGCCGCTCTTCTCCTCTCCTCTGTTCTCTTCGATCTATGGGAGAGACGTTATTACGTCTCTCCCATAGAACAGCATAGACACTAGAGGTCAATTATGACCCCTAGTGTCTGTGCCACTATGCTGTGCGGTGCGCGATGACGTCATCGCGCATCGCACAGCAGAGGTCCTCAAGACGAAGGGAAACTAGACCGTAGCGTCTAGTTTCCCTTCATGGAGAGGACCTTTGCTGTGCGGTGCGCGATGACGCGATGACGTCATCGCGCACCGCACAACTAAGGTCCTCTCCATGAAGGGAAACTAGACGCTACGCGTCTGGTTCCCTTCAAAGCGGGGGGGTACAGCAGGGCACTACGGGGGGCACAGTGGCGGATCTTGCCCTGGTGCGGCGCCCTCCGGATGGCGCCGGCGCCCTCCGGAAGGCGGCGCCCCGGGCAAAAGTACCGCTTGCCCGTGGCAAGAACCGCCACTGCTCAGCAGTGATGTAAGCCGTCTCTTATCCAAATAGGGCAACGAGCTGTAGGTGGAGTGACAGGAGACTCTCACACACACAGTAACTGTGTGGCATGAGTGTGCACCCGCTCTTCTGGGTTCAGCTCAATTATGGGACATGACAGCAGCTCCCCATGCCAGGATATCTGTGCCCTCTGCCAAACTTTTCTGGGGGGGTGTGAGGACCGCACGGTACTGTACCTTCTGTGCAGTGTTCAGGTCAATACACAGACTATTTTGTAAATAAAAGTCAAGAAATACAAGTGCTATATATATATATATATATATATACACTGCTCAAAAAAATAAAGGGAACACTAAAATAACACATCCTAGATCTGAATGAATGAAATATTCTTATTAAATACTTTGTTCTTTACATAGTTGAATGTGCTGACAACAAAATCACACAAAAATTATCAATGGAAATCAAATTTATTAACCCATGGAGGTCTGGATTTGGAGTCACACTCAAAATTAAAGTGGAAAAACACACTACAGGCTGATCCAACTTTGATGTAATGTCCTTAAAACAAGTCAAAATGAGACTCAGTAGTGTGTGTGGCCTCCACGTGCCTGTATGACCTCCCTACAACGCCTGGGCATGCTCCTGATGAGGTGGTGGATGGTCTCCTGAGGGATCTCCTCCCAGACCTGGACTAAAGCATCCGCCAACTCCTGGACAGTCTGTGGTGCAACGTGGCATTGGTGGATGGAGCGAGACATGATGTCCCAGATGTGCTCAATTGGATTCAGGTCTGGGGAATGGGTCGGCCAGTCCATAGCATCAATGCCTTCGTCTTGCAGGAACTGCTGACACACTCCAGCCACATGAGGTCTAGCATTGTCTTGCATTAGGAGGAACCCAGGGCCAACCGCACCAGCATATGGTCTCACAAGGGGTTTGAGGATCTCATCTCGGTACCTAATGGCAGTCAGGCTACCTCTGGCGAGCACATGGAGGGCTGTGCGGCCCCCCAAAGAAATGCCACCTCACACCATTACTGACCCACTGCCAAACAGGTCATGCTGGAGGATGTTGCAGGCAGTAGAACGTTCTCCTTGGCGTCTCCAGACTCTGTCACGTCTGTCACATGTGCTCAGTGAGAACCTGCTTTCATCTGTGAAGAGCACAGGGTGCCAGTGGCGAATTTGCCAATCTTGGTGTTCTCTGGCAAATGCCAAAAGTCCTGCACGGTGTTGGGCTGTAAGCACAACCCCCACCTGTGGACGTCGGGCTCTCATACCACCCTCATGGAGTCTGTTTCTGATCGTCTGAGTAGACACATGCACATTTGTGGCATGCTGGAGGTCATTTTGCAGGGCTCTGGCAGTGCTCCTCCTGTTCCTCCTTGCACAAAGGCGGAAGTAGCGGTCCTGCTGCTGGGTTGTTGCCCTCCTACGGCCTCCTCTACGTCTCCTGATGTACTGACCTGTCTCCTGGTAGCGCCTCCATGCTCTGGACACTACGCTGACAGACACAGCAAACCTTCTTGCCACAGCTCGCATTGATGTGCCATCCTGGATGAGCTGCACTACCTGAGCCACTTGTCTGGGTTGTAGACTCCGTCTCATGCTACCACTAGAGTGAAAGCACCGCCAGCTTTCAAAAGTGACCAAAACATAAGCCAGAAAGCATAGGAGCTGAGAAGTGGTCTGTGGTCACCACCTGCAGAACAACTCCTTAATTGGGGGTGTCTTGCTAATTGCCTATAATTTCCACCTGTTGTCTATTCCATTTGCATAACAGCATGTGAAATTGATTGTCAATCAGTGTTGCTTCCTAAGTGGACAGTTTGATTTCACAGAAGTGTGACTGACTTGGAGTTACATTGTGTTGTTTAAGTGTTCCCTTTATTTTTTTGAGCAGTGTATATATATATATATATATATATATATACACAGTGGGGCAAAAAAGTATTTGTACAGCCACCGATTGTGCAAGTTGACCCACTTAAAAAGATGAGAGAGGTCTGTAATTTCCATCATAGGTACACTTCAACTGTGAGAGACAGAATCTGAAAAAAAAACTAGGAAATCACATTGTATGATTTTTAGACAATTTATTTGTATATTCTTGCGGAAAATAAATATTTGGACAATCAAAAAGTTTAACTCAATACTTTGTAATATAACCTCGGTTGGCAATTACAGAGGTCAAATGTTTCCTGTAGTTCTTGACCAGGTTTGCACACACTGTAGCAGGTATTTTATCCCACTCTTCCATGCAGATCTTCTCTAGATCTGTCATGTTTTGGGGCTGTCGCCGGGCAACACGGACATTCAGCTCCCTCCACAGATTTTCTATTGGGTTGAGGTCTGGAGACTGGCTAGGCCACTCCAGGATCTTTAAATGCTTCTTACGGAGCCACTCCTTAGTTGCCCGGGCGGTGTGTTTGGGGTCATTGTCATATTGGAAGACCCAGCCACGTTCCATCTTCAATGCTCTTACTGAGGGAAGGAGGTTTTTGCCCAAAATCTCATGATACATGGCCCCATTCATCCTCTCCTTAATACGGATCAGTCGTCCTATCCCCTTTGCAGAAAAGCAGCCCCAAAGCATGATGTTTCCACCCCCATGCTTCACAGTAGGTATGGTGTTCTTGGGATGCCATTCATCATTCTTCTCCCTCCAAACACGGCGAGTGGAGTTTATACCAAAAAGTTCGATTTTCCTCTCATCTAACCACATTACATTCTCCCAATCCTCCTCTGGATCATCCAGATGGTCACTGGCAAACTTTAGCCGGGCCTGGACATGTGCTGGCTTAAGCAAGGGGACCTTTCGGGCGCTGCAGAATTTCAATCCATGACAACGTAGTGTGTTACTAATGGTAACCTTTGTGACTGTGGTCCCAGCTCTCTTGAGGTCATTGACCAGGTCCCCCCGTGTAGTTCTGGGCTGATTCCTCACCGTTCTCAAGATCAATGATACCCCACGAGGTGAGATCTTGCATGGAGCCCCAGGTCGAGGGAGATTGTCAGTGATCTTGTATTTCTTCAATTTTTTTAATAATTGCGCCAACAGTTGATCTCTTCTCACCAAGCTGCTTGCCTAATGTCGAGTAGCTCATCCCAGCCTTGTGCAGCTCTACAATTTTGTCCCTGGTGTCCTTAGACAGCTCTCTGGTCTTGGCCATGGTTGAGAGGTAGCAGTCTGACTATTTGAGGGTGTGGACAGGTGTCTTTTATACATATAACCAGTTCAAACAGGTGCCATTAATACAGGTGAGTGGAGGATAGAAGAGCTTCTTAAAGAAGAAGTAACAGGTTTGTGAGAGCCAGAAATCTTGCTGCTTGGTAGGTGTCCAAATATTTATTTTCCACAAGAATATACAAGTAAATTGTTTAAAAATCATACAATGTGATTTCCTGGGTTTTTTTTCAGATTCTGTCTCTCACAGTTGAAGTGTACCTATGATGGAAATTACAGATCTCTCTCATCTTTTTAAGTGGGTCAACTTGCACTATCGGTGTCTGTCCAAATACTTTTTTGTACCATTGTGTATATGTATATATGTATATATATATATATATATATATATATATATACATACATACACTAATATTTCTATACATTTTTCTTGTAAAATCCCCATTTCTTTGTACAATGATGTGCAGTATGGAAGTTTTGCAGAACAAGCCATATTACCTGAAGAGCAGAATTAGGAAACAGGTTGCCAGATACAATCCAATAATAAGATTTTACTTACCGATAAATCTATTTCTCGGAGTCCGTAGTGGATGCTGGGGTTCCTGAAAGGACCATGGGGAATAGCGGCTCCGCAGGAGACAGGGCACAAAAAGTAAAGCTTTTTCCGATCAGGTGGTGTGCACTGGCTCCTCCCCCTATGACCCTCCTCCAGACTCCAGTTAGGTACTGTGCCCGGACGAGCGTACACAATAAGGGAGGATTTTGAATCCCGGGTAAGACTCATACCAGCCACACCAATCACACCGTACAACTTGTGATCTAAACCCAGTTAACAGTATGATAACAGCGGAGCCTCTGAAAGATGGCTTCCTACAACAATAACCCGAATAAGTTAACAATAACTATGTACAATTTATGCAGATAATCCGCACTTGGGATGGGCGCCCAGCATCCACTACGGACTCCGAGAAATAGATTTATCGGTAAGTAAAATCTTATTTTCTCTATCGTCCTAGTGGATGCTGGGGTTCCTGAAAGGACCATGGGGATTATACCAAAGCTCCCAAACGGGCGGGAGAGTGCGGATGACTCTGCAGCACCGAATGAGAGAACTCCAGGTCCTCCTTAGCCAGAGTATCAAATTTGTAAAATTTTACAAACGTGTTCTCCCCTGACCACGTAGCTGCTCGGCAAAGTTGTAATGCCGAGACCCCTCGGGCAGCCGCCCAAGATGAGCCCACCTTCCTTGTGGAGTGGGCCTTTACAGATTTAGGCTGTGGCAGGCCTGCCACAGAATGTGCCAGCTGGATTGTGCTACAGATCCAACGAGCAATCGTCTGCTTAGACGCAGGAGCACCCATCTTGTTGGGTGCATACAATATAAACAACGAGTCAGATTTTCTGACTCCAGCTGTTCTTGCAATATATATTTTTAATGCTCTGACAACGTCCAGTAACTTGGAGTCCTCCAAGTCACTTGTAGCCGCAGGCACTACAATAGGCTGGTTCAGATGAAATGCTGACACCACCTTAGGGAGAAAATGCGGACGAGTCCGCAGTTCTGCCCTGTCCGAATGGAAAATCAGATATGGGCTTTTGTAAGATAAAGCTGCCAATTCTGACACTCTCCTGGCAGAAGCCAGGGCTAGAAGCATGGTCACTTTCCAAGTGAGATATTTCAAATCCACCTTATTTAGTGGTTCAAACCAATGAGATTTTAGAAAATCCAAAACTACATTGAGATCCCACGGTGCCACTGGAGGCACCACAGGGGGCTGTATATGCAGCACTCCCTTAACAAAGGTCTGGACTTCAGGGACTGAAGCCAATTCTTTTTGAAAGAAAATCGACAGGGCCGAAATTTGAACCTTAATAGATCCCAATTTGAGACCCATAGACAATCCTGATTGCAGGAAATGTAGGAATCGACCCAGTTGAAATTCCTCCGTCGGAGCACTCCGATCTTCGCACCACGCAACATATTTTCGCCAAATTCGGTGATAATGTTGCACGGTTACTTCTTTCCTTGCTTTAATCAAAGTAGGAATGACTTCTTCCGGCATGCCTTTTTCCATTAGGATCCGGCGTTCAACCGCCATGCCGTCAAACGCAGCCGCGGTAAGTCTTGAAACAGACAGGGACCCTGCTGAAGCAAGTCCCTCCTTAGAGGTAGAGGCCACGGATCTTCCGTGATCATCTCTTGAAGTTCCGGGTACCAAGTCCTTCTTGGCCAATCCGGAACCACTAGTATCGTTCTTACGCCTCTTTGCCGTATAATTCTCAATACTTTTGGTATGAGAGGCAGAGGAGGAAACACATACACCGACTGGTACACCCAAGGCGTTACCAGCGCGTCCACAGCTATTGCCTGCGGATCTCTTGACCTGGCGCAATACCTGTCCAGTTTTTTGTTGAGGCGAGACGCCATCATGTCCACCATTGGTCTTTCCCAACGGGTTACCAGCATGTGGAAGACTTCTGGATGAAGTCCCCACTCTCCCGGGTGAAGATCGTGTCTGCTGAGGAAGTCTGCTTCCCAGTTGTCCACTCCCGGGATGAACACTGCTGACAGCGCTATCACATGATTCTCTGCCCAGCGAAGAATCCTTGCAGCTTCTGCCATTGCACTCCTGCTTCTTGTGCCGCCCTGTCTGTTCACATGGGCGACTGCCGTGATGTTGTCCGACTGGATCAACACCGGTTTTCCCTGAAGCAGAGGTTCTGCCTGGCTTAGAGCATTGTATATTGCTCTTAGTTCCAGAATGTTTATGTGAAGAGACGTTTCCAGGCTCGTCCATACTCCCTGGAAGTTTCTTCCTTGTGTGACTGCTCCCCAGCCTCTCAGGCTGGCGTCCGTGGTCACCAGGATCCAATCCTGTATGCCGAATCTGCGGCCCTCCAATAGATGAGGACTCTGCAACCACCACAGAAGAGACACCCTTGTCCTTGGAGACAGGGTTATCCGTAGGTGCATCTGAAGATGCGACCCTGACCATTTGTCCAACAGATCCCTTTGGAAAATTCTTGCGTGGAATCTGCCGAATGGAATTGCTTCGTAAGAAGCCACCATTTTTCCCAGGACTCTTGTGCATTGATGTACAGACACCTTTCCTGGTTTTAGGAGGTTCCTGACAAGCTCGGATAACTCCTTGGCTTTTTCCTCCGGGAGAAAAACCTTTTTCTGAACCGTGTCCAGAATCATCCCTAGGAACAGCAGACGAGTTGTCGGCATTAACTGGGATTTTGGAATATTCAGAATCCACCCGTGCTGTTTTAGCACTTCTTGAGACAGTGCTAAGCCCATCTCTAGCTGTTCTCTGGACCTCGCCCTTATTAGGAGATCGTCCAAGTATGGGATAATTAATACGCCTTTTCTTCGAAGAAGAATCATCATCTCGGCCATTACCTTTGTAAAGATCCGAGGTGCCGTGGACAATCCGAACGGCAGCGTCTGAAACTGATAGTGACAGTTTTGTACAACGAACCTGAGGTACCCCTGGTGTGAGGGGTAAATTGGAACGTGGAGATACGCATCCTTGATGTCCAAGGATACCAGAAAGTCCCCCTCTTCCAGGTTCGCTATCACTGCTCTGAGTGACTCCATTTTGAACTTGAACTTCTTTATGTACAGGTTCAAGGACTTCAGATTTAGAATAGGCCTTACCGAGCCATCCGGCTTCGGTACCACAAAAAGAGTGGAATAATACCCCTTCCCTTGTTGTAGAAGAGGTACCTTGACTATCACCTGCTGAGAGTACAGCTTGTGAATGGCTTCCAAAACCGTCTCCCTTTCGGAGGGGGACGTTGGTAAAGCAGACTTCAGGAAACGGCGAGGTGGATCCGTCTCTAATTCCAACCTGTACCCTTGAGATATTATCTGCAGGATCCAGGGATCTACCTGCGAGTGAGCCCACTGCGCGCTGTAATTTTTGAGACGACCGCCCACCGTCCCCGAGTCCGCTTGAGAAGCCCCAGCGTCATGCTGAGGCTTTTGTAGAAGCCGGGGAGGGCTTCTGTTCCTGGGAAGGAGCTGCGTGTTGCTGTCTCTTCCCTCGACCTTTGCCTCGTGGCAGATATGAATAGCCCTTTGCTCTCTTATTTTTAAAGGAACGAAAGGGCTGCGGTTGAAAAGTCGGTGCCTTTTTCTGTGGGGGAGTGACTTGAGGTAGAAAGGTGGATTTCCCGGCTGTAGCCGTGGCCACCAAATCTGATAGACCGACTCCAAATAACTCCTCCCCTTTATACGGCAAAACTTCCATATGCCGTTTTGAATCCGCATCGCCTGTCCACTGTCGCGTCCATAAAGCTCTTCTGGCCGAAATGGACATAGCACTTACCCGTGATGCCAGTGTGCAGATATCCCTCTGTGCATCACGCATATAAAGAAATGCATCCTTTATTTGTTCTAACGACAGTAAAATATTGTCCCTGTCCAGGGTATCAATATTTTCAATCAGGGACTCTGACCAAACTACCCCAGCACTGCCCATCCAGGCAGTCGCTACAGCTGGTCGTAGTATAACACCTGCATGTGTGTATATACTTTTTTGGATATTTTCCATCCTCCTATCTGATGGATCTTTAAGTGCGGCCGTCTCAGGAGAGGGTAACGCCACTTGTTTCGATAAGCGTGTTAGCGCCTTGTCCACCCTAGGAGGTGTTTCCCAGCGCTCCCTAACCTCTGGCGGGAAAGGGTATAATGCCAATAATTTCTTTGAAATTATCAGCTTTTTATCAGGGGCAACCCACGCTTCATTACACACGTCATTTAATTCTTCTGATTCAGGAAAAACTATAGGTAGTTTTTTCATACCCCACATAATACCCTGTTTAGTGGTACCTGTAGTATCAGCTAAATGTAACGCCTCCTTCATTGCCAAAATCATATAACGTGTGGCCCTACTGGAAAATACGGTTGATTCGTCACCGTCACCACTGGAGTCATCGCCTGTGTCTGGGTCTGTGTCGACCGACTGAGGCAAAGGGCGTTTCACAGCCCCTGACGGTGTTTGAGTCGCCTGGACAGGCACTAATTGATTGTCCGGCCGTCTCATGTCGTCAAACGACTGCTTTAGCGTGTTGACACTATCCCGTAGTTCCATAAATAAAGGCATCCATTCCGGTGTCGACTCCCTAGGGGGTGACATCCTCATATTTGGCAATTGCTCCGCCTCCACACCAATATCGTCCTCATACATGTCGACACACACGTACCGACACACAGCAGACACACAGGGAATGCTCCTAACGAAGACAGGACCCACTAGCCCTTTGGGGAGACAGAGGGAGAGTTTGCCAGCACACACCAAAAGCGCTATATATATATCAGGGATAGCCTTATAATAAGTGCTCCCTTATAGCTGCTTTGTTATATCAAAATATCGCCATAAATGTGCCCCCCCCTCTCTGTTTTACCCTGTTTCTGTAGTGCAGTGCAGGGGAGAGACTTGGGAGCCGTCCTGACCAGCGGAGCTGTGAGAGGAAATGGCGCCGTGTGCTGAGGAGATAGGCCCCGCCCCTTTTCTGGCGGGCTCGTCTCCCGCTATTTAGAAAAATTAGGCAGGGGTTAAATATCTCCATATAGCCTCTAGGGCTATATGTGAGGTATTTTTAGCCTTTATAGGTAATCATTTTGCCTCCCAGGGCGCCCCCCTCCCAGCGCCCTGCACCCTCAGTGACTGCCGTGTGAAGTGTGCTGAGAGGAAAATGGCGCACAGCTGCAGTGCTGTGCGCTACCTTTTGAAGACTGCAGGAGTCTTCAGCCGCCGATTCTGGACCTCTTCTGTCTTCAGCATCTGCAAGGGGGCCGGCGGCGTGGCTCCGGTGACCATCCAGGCTGTACCTGTGATCGTCCCTCTGGAGCTTGATGTCCAGTAGCCAAGAAGCCAATCCATCCTGCACGCAGGTGAGTTGACTCCTTCTCCCCTCAGTCCCTCGCTGCAGTGATCCTGTTGCCAGCAGGAATCACTGTAAAATAAAAAACCTAGCTAAACTTTTTCTAAGCAGCTCTTTAGGAGAGCCACCTAGATTGCACCCTTCTCGGCCGGGCACAAAAATCTAACTGGAGTCTGGAGGAGGGTCATAGGGGGAGGAGCCAGTGCACACCACCTGATCGGAAAAAGCTTTACTTTTTGTGCCCTGTCTCCTGCGGAGCCGCTATTCCCCATGGTCCTTTCAGGAACCCCAGCATCCACTTAGACGATAGAGAAAGTCAATATATATGTTCCAAGATGTACCTTCGTTTATATGTTTTCAACTTATATCACTCATGTTCCCAATATCTATACTTACCTATTTGTTAAGTTTGTGCCTTCATATATAGGTGATTGTATGATATGGCTATATGACCGTTGGCACTATAACGCTGAGATTAATGAGAGTAGATTATATATGTCATGTAACGTGTAGGTTGCTTAGCAACGATAGAGGCTCTATATAGCGTCTTATGTGAGTAATGACAGAGGATGTGACGTATCGCCCTAGACGGGAGGTGCGTCTTACTGATGCGTTCCACTGCGTATTATCCGCTGGTCCCGCTTCCGCGTAGTTGTAAAGTGGTAATGCGTTCCACCGGTCACGTGTTCCTTGTGTATTTCCGCCGGCGTGATGTTTCTGTGTGTCTATTCTACCTCCACATTTTTGATATGTCACTGTGTATAACTGAAAGGGGTATATATTGTGATATGGTGCTTAGTATATTTGAACCTTGACAAAGGTCCCAGGGGGGACCGAAACGTCTGCACGCTGTTTGTACCCATGCTGAAATAAAAAACTTTCATAGATGCCATGACTAGACTGGTGAGTGCACTCTCAACTACGGATATATATATATATATATATATATATATATATATACACTAATATTTCTATACATTTTTCTTTTAAAATCCCCATTTCTTTGTACAATGATGTGCAGTATGGAAGCTTTGCAGAACAAGCCATATTACCTGAAGAGCAGAATTAGGAAACAGGTTGCCAGATACAATCCAATAGTCAATATATATGCTAATTGCATGTTGTATGGTGCTAGATTGGCTTCCTTCCTGATGGTGCCATTTGTGTAAAATCCATAGTACAAAACTGTATTTGCAAAATAGCCCTGGAAAAGAAAGCAGGAATTTACTGAAATGTTCCTTTATGAATGTAAAACTTAAGCTGTTTATAGGTAAATATTAGGGTGGCCAATACCGGGATCGGGATCGTCGGGATCCCAGGATTTGGGGCCAAAATCGCCGGGATTTCAATCCCGGGATTGGAGCTTCCAATCCCGGGATTTCGGGACTGTGCTGCGCATGCGCTGTTTCATATATCTTCCAGGCAGCGCTGAGCACTCGGCTCAGACACTGCCTGGCTGTGCAGCTGTGCGTGGCGCTGCATGACGTCAGAGGTCACATGGCGCATCGCAGCCACATGCTTTCAGCAGCTCCCGCCAGCTGCCAGTCATCCAAAGCAGGGGTCGAGACTGCCTCTGCTTGTCACAGCGCGACATGACAGATCCTGTCAAAAACAACAGGGGGCTCATCAGTAATGGATGGATGGATGGCCGGCCCCAGAATCGAGTGGCAGTTGGAAGTGGGGACTAGAGGAGGACGGAGCCCTGCTGCTGCAGCTGCCGACAACTGCCTGCAGTAGTGTCAGAACAGCGCCACACTGTCCAGCAGTCCCATGCCCAGTTTCAAACCATAATTTGTGCTGGTCAATCATTTTTATTTTAGAAAAAGTAAAAAATACATATTTTTCTCATTGACCTACTCAATCCCGGGGATCCTGGGAATCCGGGATTGAGCATTTTTCAATCCCGAATCCCGGGATTGAAAAAACGACCCGGGATTGGCCTCCCTAGTAAATACAGTTGTGTGGAAAGTAGATTTTGATAACTTTCCCTAGAAGTATGGTAGGTGGTAGCACCTTATTATATTATCATAATCGCATAAAGGACCAAATACTGGACTATATATTCATGAGTGAAAAAAATGCATTTCAGAAATATTTCAAGAGAAATATTTACATGGAGCTGCAATATTTTAAGTGTAAAGAAATAACAACAAACGTGCAATGATAAATCGAAATAGGAAGTGTGAGTTATCATATTCAAACGAGTTACCTTTTATATTCATGTTTTATGAGATTTGTGGCAATTATCCCTCTTTTTTATGAATTTGTAATAAATTGTTATGTTATATATTTTTATTGTGAAACGTCCTTTTTAATCATTGGATTAACTGCCGACACCAGTATCCTTTCTCTCTCTTTTTTCGTGCAATAATAAATGTCTATTGTGCCAACACTTCCCAATGCCAAGCCCCACACCCATCTCATAAACTTTTTTTTTCATTATTATGATTATTATTATTATTGTTGTTGTTGTTATTGTTACAGTAAGAGCATAGCAGAAATCTTTACAGTGAGCCCTTTTCTCTGGTCCATGCATCTACTGTACCTGACCCCACAGAGAGGAATGGATCTCTAGGTAGATTAGACTTAGGTCGACAGTATCTATGTCTACCACTATTGGTCGACAGTAAGTAGGTCGACATTGTTTCTAGGTTCACAGGGACTCTAGGTCGACATGTGCTAGGTCGACATGAGAAAAGGTCGACATGAGTTTTTTCACTTTTTTTGGTGTTGTTTTTTCCGTACAGTGACTGGGAACCCCAATTAGTGCACCGTGTCCGCTTGCATGGCTCGTTTCCCTCGCCATGCTTCAGGCAAGGTTACCGTTCCCAATTGTAGTCCACGTGGATCGTAAAGTACGAAAAAGTAAAAAAAAATAAGATTTTAAACCTACCGGTAAATCTTTTTCTCGTAGTCCGTAGAGGATGCTGGGGACTCCGTAAGGACCATGGGGATAGACGGGCTCCGCAGGAGACATGGTCACTTTAAGAAAGTCTTTAGACCTGGGTGTGCACTGGCTCCTCCCTCTATGCCCCTCCTCCAGACCTCAGTTAGAGAAACTGTGCCCAGAGGAGACGGACAGTACGAGGAAAGGATTTTGTTAATCCAAGGGCAAGATTCATACCAGCCACACCAATCACACCGTATAACTTGTGATAACTACCCAGTTAACAGTATGAAACCAACATATCATCAGTTCAGGACCGATGCAACTATAACATAACCCTTATTGAAGAAATAACTATATACAAGTATTGCAGAAGTAGTCCGCACTTGGGACGGGCGCCCAGCATCCTCTACGGACTACGAGAAAAATATTTACCGGTAGGTTTAAAATCTTATTTTCTCTTACGTCCTAGAGGATGCTAGGGACTCCGTAAGGACCATGGGGATTATACCAAAGCTCCCAAACGGGCGGGAGAGTGCGGATGACTCTGCAGCACCGATTGAGCAAACATGAGGTCCTCCTCAGCCAGGGTATCAAACTTATAGAACTTTGCAAAGGTGTTTGACCCCGACCAAGTAGCAGCTCGACACAGCTGTAGTGCCGAGACCCCTCGGGCAGCCGCCCAAGAAGAGCCCACTTTCCTAGTGGAATGGGCCTTTACCGATTTCGGTAACGGCAATCCAGCCGTAGAATCCGCCTGCTGAATCGTGTTACAGATCCAGCGAGCAATAGACTGCTTTGAAGCAGGGGCACCAACCTTGTTGGTTGCATACAGGACAAACAGTGCTTCTGTTTTTCTGACCCTAGCCGTTCTGGCCACGTAAATTTTGAAAGCCCTGACCACATCAAGCAACTCGGAATCCTCCAAGACACGCGTAGCCACAGGCACCACAATAGGTTGGTTCATATGAAATGATGATACCACTTTTGGCAGGAATTGAGGACGGGTCCGCAATTCCGCCCTATCCATATGGAAAACCCGATAGGGGCTTTTATGTGACAAAGCCGCTAATTCCGACACTCGCCTAGCCGAAGCCAAGGCTAATAACATGACCACCTTCCACGTGAGATATTTCAACTCCACCGTTTTCAGTGGTTCAAACCAGTACGACTCTAAGAAACTTAACACCATGTTAAGGTCCCAAGGTGCCACCGGAGGTACAAAAGTAGGCTGAATATGCAGAACTCCCTTCACAAAAGTCTGAACTTCTGGGAGATAAGCCAATTCTTTTTGAAAGAAAATGGATAGGGCCGAAATCTGGACCTTAATGGAGCCTAATTTTAGGCCCAAATTCACTCCAGTTTGCAGGAAGGGAAGGAAACGGCCCAGATGGAATTCTTCCGTAGGAGCATTCCTGGCCTCACACCAAGAAACATACTTTCGCCATATGCGTTGATAATGTTTTGACGTTACGTCCTTCCTAGCCTTTATTAGCGTAGGGATGACCTCCACCGGAATGCCTTTCTCTGCTAGGATCCGGCGTTCAACCGCCATGCCGTCAAATGTAGCCGCGGTAAGTCTTGGAACAGACAGGGCCCCTGTTGCAACAGGTCCTGCCTTAGAGGAAGAGGCCACGGATCTTCTGTGAGCATTTCCTGCAGATCCGAATACCAGGTCCTTCGTGGCCAATCTGGAACAATGAGGATTGTTCTCACACCTCTTTTTCTTATTAACCTCAACACCTTGAGTATGAGAGGAAGAGGAGGAAATACATAGACCGACTGTAACACCCACGGTGTCACTAGGGCGTCTACAGCTACTGCCTGAGGGTCTCTTGACCTGGTGCAATACCTCTGCAGCTTTTTGTTCAGGCGGGACGCCATCATGTCTATCTGTGGCAGTTCCCACCGACTCGCAATCTGTGCGAAGACTACTTGATGAAGCCCCCACTCTCCCGGATGTAGGTCGTGTCTGCTTAGGAAGTCTGCTTCCCAATTGTCTACTCCCGGAATGAACACTGCTGACAGTGCGCTTACATGATTCTCCGCCCAGCGAAGAATTCTGGTGGCTTCCGCCATCGCCACTCTGCTCCTTGTGCCGCCTTGGCGGTTTACATGAGCCACTGCGGTGACGTTGTCTGACTGAATCAGAACTGGTTGGTTGCGAAGTAAGGTCTCCGCTTGACGTAGGGCGTTGTATATGGCCCTTTGTTCCAGGATGTTGATGTGAAGACAAGTCTCTTGACTTGACCAAAGACCTTGGAAATTTCTTCCCTGTGTGACTGCTCCCCAACCTCGGAGGCTTGCATCTGTGGTCACCAGGATCCAGTCCTGAGTGCCGAATCTGCGACCCTCGAGAAGGTGAGCACTCTGCAGCCACCACATGAGTGACACCCTGGCCCTGGGAGACAGGGTGATCCACCGATGCATCTGTAGATGTGACCCGGACCACTTGACCAGTAGGTCCCACTGGAAAGTCCTCGCATGGAACCTGCCGAAGGGAATGGCTTTGTATGATGCCACCATCCTTCCCAGGACTCGAGTGCAGTGATGCACTGACACCTGTTTTGGTTTCAATAGGTTCCTGACCAGAGTAATGAGTTCCTAGGCCTTTTCTATCGGAAGATAAACCCTCTTCTGGTCCGTGTCCAGAATCATGCCCAAGAAAGGCAGACGAGTCGTAGGAACCAACTGCGACTTTGGAATATTGAGAATCCAGCCGTGTTGCTGTAACACTTCCAGTGAAAGTGATACGCTGTTCAGCAACTGCTCTCTTGATCTCGCTTTTATGAGGAGATCGTCCAAGTACGGGATAATTGTGACACCTTGCTTCCGCAGGAGCACCATCATTTCCGCCATTACCTTGGTGAAAACCCTCGGGGCCGTGGAGAGACCAAATGGCAACGTCTGAAATTGGTAATGACAATCCTGTACCGCAAATCTGAGGTAGGCCTGATGAGGTGGATAAATGGGGACATGAAGGTATGCATCCTTTATGTCCAGAGACACCATAAAATCCCCCCCTTCCAGGCTTGCGATGACCGCTCTTAGCGATTCCATCTTGAACTTGAACCTTTTTTAAGTATAGGTTCAGGGATTTTAAATTTAATATGGGTCTGACCGAACCGTCCGGTTTCGGGACTACAAATAGGGTCGAGTAATATCCCCTTCCTTGTTGAAGGAGGGGAACCTTGACCACCACCTGTTGAAGATACAATTTTTGTATTGCCTGTAATACTATCTCCCTTTCCTGGGGAGAAGTTGGAAAGGGCGATTTGAAAAATCGGCGACGAGGCACGTCCTTGCATTCCAGCTTGTAACCCTGAGAAAAAATTTCTATCGCCCAGGGATCCACCTGGGAGTGAACCCAGATGTGGCTGAAACCCCGAAGACGTGCCCCCACTGGGGCGGACTCCACCAGTGGAGCCCCAGCGTCATGCGGTGGATTTTGTAGAGGCCGGGGAGGACTTCTGTTCCTGGGAACTAGCTGTGTTGTGCAGCTTCTTCCCTCTGCCCCTACCTCTGGCCAGAAAGGACGCACCTCGCACTTTCTTGTTTCTTTATGATCAAAAGGACTGCATTTGGTAATGCGGTGCTCTCTTAGGCTGTGAGGGAATATAAGGCAAAACATTTGATTTTCCAGCAGTAGCTGTGGAGACTAGGTCCGAGAGACCTTCCCCAAACAATTCCTCACCCCTGTAAGGTAAAACCTCCATATGCCTTTTTGAGTCGGCATCACCTGTCCATTGCCGTGTCCATAGGACTCTTCTGGCAGAAATCGACATAGCGTTTATTCTAGAATCCAGAAGACTAATGTCTCTTTGAGCATCTCTCATATACAGGACAGCATCTTTTATATGCCCTAAGGTCAATAAAATAGTATCCTTATCTAGGGTATCAAGCTCCTCTGATAAGGTATCCGTCCATGCTGCTACAGCACTACACACCCAGGCCGACGCCATTGCCGGTCTGAGTAGTGTACCAGAATGTGTGTAAATGGACTTCATAGTACTTTTACTGCATGCTATCTGCAGGATCCCTGAGGATAGCTGTTAAGTCAGCTCTACCTTTTGGGTAAACGTGTCAATCCCCCCTAGGGGAAGATTCCCATCGTATCCTGGCCCTAGTAGAGAAAGGATACTGCCTGAGAATTCTTTGTGGGAATCTGCAGTTTCTTGTCTGGAGATTCCCGCTCTTTTTCTTCATGAGAGGAGGGAAATTTACCTCAGCTTTCTTCCCCTTAAACATGTGTACCCTCGTGTCAGGGACAGCTGAGTCATCAGTGATATGCAAAACATCTTTTATTACAATAATCATATATTGAATACTTTGCTGCCAGTTTTGGCTGTACTTTGCATTATCGTAGTTGACACCGGAGTCAGACTCCGTGTCGATATCAGTGTCTATTATTTTGGATAGTGAGCTTTGTGAGACTCTGAAAGTCTCTGCGACATAGGGACAGACATGGGTAGAGTCTGTTCTCTAATCTTTTGTGCAATAAATTTACCTCAGCACTTAATTCCACATATCCATTCAGGTGTCGGCGTTGTCGACGGAGACACCACACACACACACACACACACACACACATTTGCTCCATCTCCTCCTTAGGAGAGCCTTTTACCTCAGACATGTCGACACACACGTACCGACACACCACACTCTCAGGGAATGCTCTTTCTGAAGACAGTTCCCCCACAAGGCCCTTTGGAGAGACAGAGAGAGAGTATGCCAGCACACACCCCAGCGCTATATGACCCAGGAAAAAACACAGCAATTTAATGTTTACCCAGTAGCGCTGTTATTATTATCTGCGCCGAATTATGTGCCCCCCCTCTTCTTTAAAACCCTCTCATCTACCGTGGTATAAGCAGGGGAGAGTCCGGGGAGCTTCCTCTCAGCGGTGCTGTGGAGAAAAACATGGCGCTGGTGAGTGCTGAGGGAGAAGCCCCGCCCCTTCGGCGGCGGGCTTCAGTCCCGCTAAAAGTGTAAAATTGGCGGGGGCTCATGCATATATACAGTGTCCAGCTGTATATATGCTCTCTTTTCCCAAATAAGAGGTTTATATTGCTGCCCAGAGCGCCCCCCCCTGCGCCCTGCACCCTTATGACTGCCGTGTGTGAGATGTATGGGAGCAATGACGCACAGCTGCAGTGCTGTGCGTTACCTCAGTGAAGTCTTCTGCCGACTGTGAAGTCTTCTTTTCTTCTCATACTCACCCGGCTTCAATCTTCCGGCTCTGCGAGGGGGACGGCGGCGCGGCTCTGGGACGGACGGCGAGGGTGAGATCCTGCGTACCAATCCCTCTGGAGCTACTGGTGTCCAGTACCCTAAGAAGCAGGACCTTGCATCTCACATGAGTAGGGCTGCTTCTCTCCCCTCAGTCCCTTGATGCAGGGAGTCTGTTGCCAGCAGGCTCCCTGAAAATAAAAAACCTAACAAAATACTTTCTGTCAGCAAGCTCAGGAGAGCTCACTGGAAAGCACCCAGTCTCCACTGGGCACAGTATTAAACTGAGGTCTGGAGGAGGGGCATAGAGGGAGGAGCCAGTGCACACCCAGGTCTAAAGACTTTCTTAAAGTGCCCATGTCTCCTGCGGAGCCCATCTATCCCCATGGTCCTTACGGAGTCCCCAGCATCCTCTAGGACGTAAGAGAAAAAAAATGATTTTTTTTTTTGAGAAACTCATGTCAACCTAGAACATGTCGAGATAGAAACCATGTCGACCGTACTTACTGTCGGCCAATAGTGTTCGACCTAGACACTGTCGACCTACTTACTGTCGACCTAAAGACTGGATCCCCTCTGATTATGCAGCAGCAGGTATGGATCTGGCTACAGAATTACTCTGAGAGCAACAAATGTATGATGAATTCCTCTGAATGAAGCAGATGATGGTTGGTTGGATGATATTATGAGGCTCAGAGGATTAATGCAGAATGATAAAGTGATGGGTTATTGGAGAATGATGATGGTGAAAGAAGGGTAATGATGGAACATGAGGTGTTTGTTATCATTACCATCCTTACTTTATATGGCACAATAAGGGGTCCAGACTGCCTTCAAAGTATATAAACACAAACAGTATGAACAAAACAATAAAAAAAAAGTGACTAACGGCAGACCTCCTAACCGCCCCAATTTTGGTGGGCACTATTTTGCCATTCCGTCTCCTTCTCATTTGCTGGTCTGCATAGCATAGAGTATAGGGGGTGTCTGGGGGCACCCCAGCAGCTTAGGAAGCTCTTTGTATGGCCCCAGCATAAAAAAAATGCATGTGTACAATGTTCCGCTCCCACTCTCCACAATGTTGGGAGGTGTGTTACATACCTCCCAACAATGGAAGGGTGGCATGTGGGACTCCTTGTGCATGGTAGCCGAAAAGGGGGTGTGGACTACAAAGGGGCATGGCTTTGCAGGGATGATGCAAACATAAGTCACGCCCCCCGTTTTTATCACTGAGGGGTCATGCCCAGCACTATGTGAGCTGCTGGCATGCCCCCTGTCCCTCCATCTCCAGTGAATAGATGGTGTGCGCATCACTGCTGCTCTGCTAAGCAGGGCAGCGAGTGACAGGAGCCTCCCAACTGTCCCCCCCCCACCGTGGGACACTGTGGCCTGCGGGTGGGACAGTCCTAAAAAATTTGGGACAGTTGGGAGGTATAGTGTTAATAGTACAAAACTTAACAGAACACGGACAAGGTTTATAAACAGGCTGCAGCAGCAAGACCCAAATAAGCATCGGGGTAGCTGATCGCAAAGGTTAGGTGCTGTTGTTGGCAGTGGGAAGAAAATTATGGCATAAGTGAGGAAAAGCATGTGAGAAAAGAGGGCCTTGCTCATGAGAGCTTACAGTCTAAAGGTATTATATTAATATCCCTTATTTATAATGCTTTTACATTGCGCTGTATATTGAGGGGATCATATTACAAATTACATACAATGGCATTAGTCACAAGGTGAAGATGTCCCTGTCCTAAACCTTATAATCTAAGAGGTGTGGGGAGCAATTGATACATAAGGTAGTGGAATAACAACAGCAGTTTGTGGTGGGGAAAGTGTGTGCGGTTGCAGTCAGGCAGAAGTATTATCAGCCACCAATATTAAGGCAGCCAGTAGTGACTGACATCTTTCAGCGGTCACAGGTGGTGTGTTACGGTTGGAACAATGAGACAATAAAAGATTAGTCGTTGTAGAAATCTTTAGGCCTTTGCTGCTGGCAACCATGATGTTCCGTAACCGGTCACATTAACCAAACCTAATCCCTATTCTGGTTCTGGAGAAGGCTTTCGGTTTTGTACTGCATGGACACTGTTGTGGTAATCCAGCAGCTCTGTCACGATCCGGGTATCTGGACGCCATTTCTTACCCATCAGATGCCTCCTAAGGCTGGCTCAGCGCTCCAGGACCGGATCCCATCTGTTATCCTAATGTTCACATTCCTGCATCCTCTCCTGTCTCTCTGAGACGCTGTCACAGTAACGCCTTATTACATCTGGCATGGCGTCTCCCGCGGCCTCCGCCGCCGTCCCTGAGCTTCTGCATGCAGAGTGTCAGAGTGGCGATTACGTCAGCCGCGGCCTCCGCTGTGTCCGCGTGGTTGGATGTGCACTTGTCAGCCTGGCGTCTCCTGTCTCCAGTGGCCGGCGCCGCCATTACTGTTTTCATTACCACATGGATTACAAACCAAACTTCCCTCCAAGTGTCTGCATGGGCGCAGCCATCTTGGATTCTGTCAGCTGATCATTTTCTCCAATCTGTTGTCAGTATTGTTAATCTGCATAATTGCCTAGCCAATCCCTTCCTTGCTGCAGGTATAAATACACTGTGCCTGAGCAAGGAAGGCGTCAGTGCTTTGGTTGTCAAACCTAGTTCCTGTTTGTCTCTCTCCTGTGATTGTCTTCCAGGTTCCAGCTCCTGTCTCAAGACTTCCACCATAGAGACCCGCACCAGCATTCCACCTGCGGTGTAGCCTGACTCTCCAATCCATTGTGGATTCACCTGTTTCCAGCTACAACATTACCTGCTTCCAGCTCAGCTTCCAGCAGAGTACAGCTTCCCTTAAAGGGCCGGTGTCCTTTCTACACTTTACCACTCTCCACCGGTATTATTATTTCTCCGCTCTCAAGTTCTACATTTCAGTTCATATTTCATCGCTCCCAAGTTCATTTATTATTTAACTGGTTCCAGCCAGTATCCACTCCGTGCTAACAACAGTCTGGTTCCAGCCAGTATCCACAGCAGCTGTTTTATCTTCAGCAACCCAGCTTTTCCTGGAACACCAGCTGGCACAATCCTGGGTTATCTCCATTGCTACAGTCGGGCCTGGTAAGGACTTTCCATCTAGAAGATCATAAGAACTATCTCACACTACCAGTGCCCTGTGGCTCCTGCCATCCTGTAGTACCCAGGAACTGTATTTATTCTTTGCTGACTTTTACGTTTTCTTTTACTGCTGCTGTGTTGCGGAGTTGTCATAATAAACATCATTGACTTTTATCCAAGTTGTCGTGGTCACGCCTTCGGGCAGTTATTATTCATGTTACTTACATGTCCAGGGGTCTGATACAACCTCCCAGGTTCCGGTACATCTCAGCCCCTACAACTGAGGCTGCCTCCCGTCAGCTCAGGCCCTCAGTTGTGACAGTAAGCACTGACCTAATGAATCCAGCCGGAGACCAGGATCAAGCGGCCAGGCCGATGCAAGAACTGGCAGCCCGACTAGAACATCAGGAGGCTGCACAGGGCCACATCATCCGCTGTCTCCAGGATCTCTCTACTCGGCTGGATGGGATTCAGACAACTCTCCGTGGATCAGGCGCGTCTGGTGCGTCAACCACAGTGACTCCAGCTATAACCCCACCCACCTTACCCATTTCTGCTCCACGTCTTCATCTTCCAACGCCAGCAAAATTTGACGGATCTCCAAGATTCTGCAGGGGATTTCTCAACCAGTGTGAGATTCAGTTTGAGCTACAACCTGGCAATTTTCCCAGTGACCGTACAAAAATTGCCTACATTATTTCTCTTCTCAGTGGCTCAGCCCTTGATTGGGCATCACCGTTATGGGAGAGGTCCGACACCCTGCTATCTTCCTACACTGCCTTCGTGTCAACATTCAGGCGCATCTTCGACGAGCCAGGCCGGGTAACCTCAGCTTCATCCGAGATTCTCCGTTTACGCCAGGGGTCACGTACTGTAGGACAATATCTGATACAGTTCCAGATCCTGGCATCCGAACTGGCATGGAACGACGAGGCTCTGTATGCTGCATTCTGGCATGGCTTATCTGAGCGTATTAAAGATGAGTTAGCTACCAGAGACTTACCTTCTAAGTTAGATGAGCTAATCTCACTCTGCACGAAAGTTGATTTACGTTTCAGAGAGAGAGCAACTGAGCGTGGAAGATCATCTGCTCCAAAATCTTCTGCTCCTCCTCCTCGTCAACTGTCACCATCTAAAGATGAGCCCATGCAACTTGGCCGTTCCCGTTTAACTCCTGCTGAGCGCCGAAGACGTCTCTCCGAGTTTCTCTGTCTCTATTGTGCAGCTCCGTCTCACACCATTAATGCCTGTCCCAAACGTCCGGGAAACTCCAAATCCTAGCTCGCCAAGGAGAGGGCCGGCTAGGAGTAATGATCTCCTCTCCTTCTCCTCAAGATTGTAATCTCCCAGTCTCGCTTCAAGTTGCTCAACGTTATCGGAACGTCATTGCCCTCCTTGATTCCGGAGCAGCTGGGAACTTTATTACTGAAGCCTATGTTAAACGGTGGTCCCTATCCACCGAGAGACTTCCTTCGTCCATTTCTTTAACTGCCGTGGATGGCAGCAAAATTTTTGATGCAGTTATTTCTTTAAGGACTCTACCAGTTCGTCTGAGAGTGGGAGTTCTTCATTCCGAACTTATTTCTTTTTTAGTGATTCCAAGAGCCACACATCCTGTGGTCCTGGGCCTTCCATGGCTCCGTCTTCACAATCCTACAATTGATTGGACGACTACGCAAATCCTGGCATGGGGTTCCTCCTGTGCTGAGACATGTTTGTTTAAAGTATTGCCTGTCTTTTCTTCCTCCCCCAGGTCGTCTGATGTTCCACCTCCTCCATATCAAGATTTCACGGATGTGTTCAGTAAAGCTTCTGCTGATATCCTTCCTCCTCATAGAGAATGGGACTGTCCGATTGATCTCGTTCCAGGGAAGGTTCCACCTCGAGGCCGAACTTATCCGTTGTCTCTGCCTGAGACGCATTCTATGGAGGAATATATTAAAGAGAACCTAGCAAAGGGGTTCATTCGACCTTCTTCTTCTCCAGCCGGCGCAGGCTTCTTTTTTGTAAAAAAGAAAGATGGTGGTCTGCGGCCGTGCATCGACTACAGAGGTTTGAACGACATTACCATCAAGAACCGTTATCCTTTACCCCTGATTACTGAGCTCTTTGACAGAGTTAGCGGAGCTACCATCTTTACAAAGCTGGACTTGCGAGGTGCATACAATCTCATCCGGATCCGTGAGGGTGACGAGTGGAAGACCGCCTTTAACACCCGTGACAGACATTATGAGTACCTCGTCATGCCCTTCGGATTGAGCAATGCTCCAGCTGTCTTCCAGCATTTTGTCAATGAGATCTTCAGAGACATTCTATACCGTCATGTCGTGGTCTATCTAGACGATATCCTCATTTTTGCCAACGATTTAGAGGAACATCGTTTTTGGGTTAAAGAGGTTCTGTCCCGTCTCCGTGTCAATCATCTCTATTGCAAATTAGAAAAATGCGTCTTTGAAGTCAAGTCCATTCCGTTTCTAGGGTACATTGTGTCCGGTTCCGGACTAGAGATGGATCCTGAGAAACTACAAGCAATCCAAAATTGGCCGGTACCCTTAACCCTCAAAGGGGTCCAGAGGTTCTTAGGGTTCGCCAACTATTACCGAAAGTTTATACGAGACTTTTCCACCATTGTGGCGCCTATTACTGCTTTCACTAAGAAGGGTGCTAACCCGTCCAAGTGGTCTGAAGAAGCCATGCAAGCATTTCATCTTTTAAAACAAAGGTTCATCTCTGCGCCTGTTCTGAAACAGCCTGACATCGACTCTCCTTTCATCTTAGAGGTGGATGCCTCCTCCGTTGGAGTAGGAGCGGTGTTATCTCAGAGGGCTAAAGATGGCCATTTACACCCTTGCAGTTTCTTCTCCCGGAAGTTCTCCCCAGCTGAGCGCAACTATGCCATTGGCGACCAGGAGTTGCTAGCCATCAAGCTCGCTCTAGAAGAGTGGAGGTATCTGTTGGAGGGAGCTTCTCATTCAATCACCATACTTACAGACCACAAGAACCTTTTATACCTGAAGGGCGCACAATGTCTCAACCCTCGTCAGGCCAGATGGGCACTTTTCTTTTCCAGGTTCGACTTTAAACTCCAGTTCTGTCCGGGCTCTCAGAATCGCAAGGCCGATGCCCTTTCCCGCTCATGGGAGCAAGAAAATGAGTCAGAGTCTTCAGACAAGCATCCTATTATAAATCCGTTGGCATTCTCCACGGTAGGGATGGACTCTACGCCCCCATCAGGGAAAAGTTTTGTGAAGCCGATGCTAAGGAAGAAGCTCATGCATTGGGCCCATGCTTCCTGTTTTGCCGGACATACAGGTATCCAAAAAACCCTGGAGTTTATCTCTAGGTCCTATTGGTGGCCAACTCTGAAAAAGGACGTCTTGGAGTTTATTGCATCTTGCCCAAAGTGTGCCCAACATAAAGTATCCCGCCAGTCGCCTGCGGGGCAACTGGTTCCACTATCCGTTCCCCGTCGACCATGGACCCACTTGTCGATGGATTTCATTACAGACTTACCCATGTGCAACAAGTTCAATACCACCTGGGTGGTAGTTGACCGGTTCACCAAGATGGCACACTTCATTCCTCTCACCGGTCTTCCGTCAGCTTCCAAGTTGGCTCAAGTATTCATACAAGAGATCTTCCGACTCCACGGTCTTCCTGAAGAAATTATCTCAGATCGAGGAGTTCAATTCACAGCCAAATTCTGGCGAAGTTTATGTCAAGTCCTTCAAGTCAAGCTAAAGTTTTCCACGGCTTACCATCCTCAGACCAATGGTCAAACCGAGAGGGTGAATCAGGACTTGGAGGCCTTCCTCCGCATCTATGTGTCCTCCTCTCAAGATGACTGGGTTCAATTACTTCCCTGGGCCGAGTTCTGTCATAACAACCAGTATCATTCTTCATCTGCTTCAACACCATTCTTCACTAACTTTGGATTCCACCCTAAAGTCCCTGAGTTCCAACCGCTTCCAGCAACTTCTGTTCCCGCAGTGGATATCACCTTGCATCAGTTTGCCAATATCTGGAAGAGCGTACGATCAGCTCTGCTCAAGGCATCGTTCAGGTACAAGAAGTTTGCGGATAAGAAGCGTCGAGCAGTTCCTGCTCTCAAGGTGGGTGATCGGGTATGGTTATCCACGAAGAATTTGAGGTTAAGAGTTCCCAGTATGAAGTTTGCACCTCGCTATATCGGTCCTTTCAAGATTGAACAAGTCATCAATCCTGTTGCTTACAGACTTCAGTTGCCTCCCTTCTTAAAAATACCCAGGACATTCCATGTTTCCCTGTTGAAACCGCTGATCTTGAATCGGTTTCATTCCTCACTTCCTCCAACTCCGAAAGTCCAAACTCAACGAGGCGTTGAGTATGAAGTGGCCAAGATCCTGGACTCACGTCACCGTTACGGTCAACTACAGTATCTTATTGACTGGAAGGGTTACGGCCCTGAGGAACGTTCATGGACCAATGCTTCTGATGTCCATGCTCCTGCCTTGGTCCGGAGATTCCATTCCAAGTTTCCTCAAAAGCCAAAGAAGTGTCCTGGGGCCACTCCTAAAGGGGGGGGTGCTGTCACGATCCGGGTATCTGGACGCCATTTCTTACCCATCAGATGCCTCCTAAGGCTGGCTCAGCGCTCCAGGACCGGATCCCATCTGTTATCCTAATGTTCACATTCCTGCATCCTCTCCTGTCTCTCTGAGACGCTGTCACAGTAACGCCTTATTACATCTGGCATGGCGTCTCCCGCGGCCTCCGCCGCCGTCCCTGAGCTTCTGCATGCAGAGTGTCAGAGTGGCGATTACGTCAGCCGCGGCCTCCGCTGTGTCCGCGTGGTTGGATGTGCACTTGTCAGCCTGGCGTCTCCTGTCTCCAGTGGCCGGCGCCGCCATTACTGTTTTCATTACCACATGGATTACAAACCAAACTTCCCTCCAAGTGTCTGCATGGGCGCAGCCATCTTGGATTCTGTCAGCTGATCATTTTCTCCAATCTGTTGTCAGTATTGTTAATCTGCATAATTGCCTAGCCAATCCCTTCCTTGCTGCAGGTATAAATACACTGTGCCTGAGCAAGGAAGGCGTCAGTGCTTTGGTTGTCAAACCTAGTTCCTGTTTGTCTCTCTCCTGTGATTGTCTTCCAGGTTCCAGCTCCTGTCTCAAGACTTCCACCATAGAGACCCGCACCAGCATTCCACCTGCGGTGTAGCCTGACTCTCCAATCCATTGTGGATTCACCTGTTTCCAGCTACAACATTACCTGCTTCCAGCTCAGCTTCCAGCAGAGTACAGCTTCCCTTAAAGGGCCGGTGTCCTTTCTACACTTTACCACTCTCCACCGGTATTATTATTTCTCCGCTCTCAAGTTCTACATTTCAGTTCATATTTCATCGCTCCCAAGTTCATTTATTATTTAACTGGTTCCAGCCAGTATCCACTCCGTGCTAACAACAGTCTGGTTCCAGCCAGTATCCACAGCAGCTGTTTTATCTTCAGCAACCCAGCTTTTCCTGGAACACCAGCTGGCACAATCCTGGGTTATCTCCATTGCTACAGTCGGGCCTGGTAAGGACTTTCCATCTAGAAGATCATAAGAACTATCTCACACTACCAGTGCCCTGTGGCTCCTGCCATCCTGTAGTACTCAGGAACTGTATTTATTCTTTGCTGACTTTTACGTTTTCTTTTACTGCTGCTGTGTTGCGGAGTTGTCATAATAAACATCATTGACTTTTATCCAAGTTGTCGTGGTCACGCCTTCGGGCAGTTATTATTCATGTTACTTACATGTCCAGGGGTCTGATACAACCTCCCAGGTTCCGGTACATCTCAGCCCCTACAACTGAGGCTGCCTCCCGTCAGCTCAGGCCCTCAGTTGTGACAAGCTCGCAGTGGCTGTATACCCTATATAACATGATACTCACTGCTGGCCACATAGCCACGGCACTTGTTCCTCATGCTCTCAGACATTGTGGTGACAAGCTGCGGCCACCATGGAGTGCGTAGGGTGGCAACAGCAATGACGGTTACACTCACCGATAGCTGACTGAAGGGGCGAGGCCATCGAGAGAGATAGAGTGGAGAAGTTGCCCATAACAACCAATAAGCTTCTCAATATCATTTATCTAGTACAGTCTAAAATGACAGAAGCTGATTGGATTCTGTAGGCAACCTCGCCACATTTTCTCTCTCTAAGGTTTGCCACATCTACCCCTAAGAGTTTTCCAGTAGCTCTTTAAAACAACATTGTCCACCGCAACATTTCTCTAATTTCCCACCGCCCTTATATTAGGTTGCCTGTGTTATATTAAGTAATAATATGGTATGTAAGGCATACAATGAATTTAAAGTGCAGCCACCTCTATCTGCTCTCAATCAATCAATTAATGATACGTTAAGTATGAGGGGATAAAGGCTGATGATGGAGGATGAGGGCTTAATGATTAATTAATTAATGAATGAGTGAATGAATATTTGCTTTTAAAATAGAAATTCCTTGGGTACACAACCTAATGAAGTGTGCCTCACATGCTTACAGTGTCGGACTGGGTAATGAAGGGCCCACCGGGGGAATGCAGTGATAGGGGCCAATACTTAGGGGTGTGGCCAGCCTTCACAGAGGATTGAAATACACAATTGTCTTGTGCAGTGTAATGCAATATATCTACCATGTATAATACAAGTGCAGTCTGGAACCTGATCCCTAGAGGAAGGAGTTAGCCCTCAGGCATTGGGGCCCACCGGTGGTTTTCCCTGTACCCCTGTGGACCAGTCCGACCCTGCATGCTTATGCTAAATACATATATACAGGGGCGCAGTCAGGTGAGCCGGGCCCAGGTAATCGGAGAGGGACGTGGCCAATGCAGGGAAGTGTGGCCAGCCCCCCTCCTTTAGAAATAATTTTGTAAAAGTTGCATTTGCAGCCATGAATCGGGCGCACAAGCTGGGGTTGCACCGGGTAAGCAGCAGGTGGCGGAGCCGGTAAAGGGCAGTGGGACCTGGGACCCTCCAATAGGCCCGGGTAACTCAATCTGAATTTTCCCTCATGTTTAAGAGCAATAGATGGCTGTGTTCCAGGGACAGGAAAGGTGAACAACAAATTGTATAGTGTTTACAGTTGTGAAACACTATGAGAATCTGTGGTTACATCTGTCATGAAGGTGCACCAATAGCAGAGCAGAAATCAAGTATTGTGGATCCCAGTAGCTGGTGGCCACTCACTAAAGACACTAGATGGTTCTAATAGTTGTGTAATAATAGTAGTAGGTACAGACTACTGTAGTATGGCTTAGTGAAGCTGTGACACTAGAAGGACCTGGGAGGAATAAGTATATTTCAGGAAATGCTTAGACTGAGATGCCCTTAATGTTCAGAGAGAGAAAAGTATAACAGCCGTGGCCAGGATCAATATGGGGTCTAGTACACAATAAGGGATATATTCATCATGGGAAAATTGTGCAATGATAATTTTTAGTTTTCAATTCTCATTGCATTCTCTTACATTTTTTTCATGATTCATCATGCCACAATCAGAAAATTATCACTTTCGAAAAACTGGTCTTTTTGAGAAGACAGTTTTTTCCGAAAGAGATAACTTCCCCTCTGCAGTCGCATTCCCCCCCAAATACCCTCACATACACACACACACACACACACACACACACACACACACACACACACCTTGTTGCTGTCCGGAACCCGAATCTGAATAGATCCCTCCGCTACACATGCTGTTACACAAGCTGACAGCAGCTTGGGAACAAATTCAGGACGCTGTACGTCATCTCAGAATGGAGAACAATTACCCTTTTAAACTCCGGAAAAAGCTTTTTCAGAGTTTGATGATTGTCACAATTTCTACATTCCCTGAGGAGTGTAGAAATTGTTACATTTAAAGGATGATGAATAGGAAAAATTGGATAGCAGTGGTCTGGATCAACGCCACATTCTGGTTCATAAGTACCCCTAAATTTTACCATGAACTGTGTTTCTCTGTTTGACGAAATAAATCTTAGACTTTGGTGTAACCATGAGATGTAAGCAAAGAACAAAGAACAGTTATGCTGTCTGAGGTGCTGACAGAAGTTTTGTGAAAGGAACAAGATGTTACCTTTTTATGAGGTAGTCTACTGTTCCCCACAGTATAGTACATCTCTGTGTAGGAGGGCACTTTGTTGTGATGTCTATAGATATTTTGTTCCATGAAGCTGAAGATGTGGGTATTGGTTATAAAAGAGACGTGGGAGTCGTGGGACCCAACACAAAGATTTGATTCAAGCCCATATTGGATATGCAGAGACATAATAAAGAAAAAGTTCTCTCAAGTGGCACAGGATAATAGAGTCTAACAAAATAGGACCTGGAGACAGCAGCTGTCCTTCAGGAGTAGGTTAACTCAGTGGTGCCGAGGAGGGGGGGCGAGCATGTATTAATACCCCACTCCCCGTCTTCCGAGGGACATCTTCAGAAAGATGCCACACAATGAAAGTAAAGACTGTAGCATTGTCTTTGCACTCTTTTGACGTGTACATCTTCCCAGAGCAAGCAAGGTAAGATGATGATGCGCAACATCCCAATCCCCCCAGATATGTACGGCGCCCCCCTACCCAACCCCATTGAATATGTGGGCAATTCATTTTTTGTGACTTATACTTTTGTAGGAGGCATAGCCACGTCCCCTCTGATTAGTCCCTCCACCCATAGTACTCGGGCCCGGCAACACTCTCTACAGGACTTGGTTAACCCCCAGAAGGAGATAAAATATAAACAACAAAAATGGACTGTGCTAGTTCCCAGCCTTATAAAAAGTAAAATATACATGAAATGAACTACAATTTGGCACTCTTTTTGTCTTTGAGAAAGTTGTCTAACCAAACGCATCAAATGCAAAATTGCAGTATCCTGTTGGACCCTCTGAGAAGGACTTGGCCTCTAGAGCGACTACCCTACACTTGTCTGGTGAAAACGACTGCCAAGGATTCAATGGAGACCCGCAATCTGCACCACTGAGGATACTCACGGAACTCCCAAGGATTCAATGGAGACCCACAATCTGCACCACTGAGGATACTCATGGAACTCCCATCCCTACAGAGGCTGTAAACCAACATTCAACTCCTGTTTGACTTTACTCAGGGATAACACCCATTTTTTAATGGCAAATCTGTGTCGTGAACTTGATGGTGTACTTCACATTCAGTTACAGTGTGCACACTTATCTACATTGATTGTATATCAGAATTTACACCACAGAACATCTATGTCAGAACACTACAATTCCAGATCCACAGTCTAAATGGATCTATTATCTGGCTACAACTCATAAGTTACAAATCATACTTCGAATCATACTTACTACACTGGTTTTGGACTAACATTCTGAATGAATCTGGGAGTATTCACCTGCTTATGTTTGTACCTTTTACTGAGATCTGGGTCCCTAAGACTGGAAGGGTTATTATATAAGCATATATGAGTACTATGTTTACAAAGATGATGTCAATTACATATTATTGAATGTTTTAATATTGTCATTGTGTTAATCTTAATAAATTGTACTTACTGCTTCTAATTTACTTTATTTAATGCTGAGATCTGTCACTGTCCATTTTTTGTGTTTATTACTTTTTCTAAATTTGAGGCAACCAATAATATCTGGTGATAAGTCTAGGGTTTTCTGACCAACACCTTGAGAGTTATGATACTATTGCAAAATCGGGACCCGGTCTGAAGATCAACAGTATTTAGGTCGACCACTATAGGTCGACAGCCACTAGGTCGACAGGGTCAGAAGGTCGACATGTTCTAGATCTACAGGTCAAAAGGACGACATTAGTTTTTCCAAAAAAAAATTCTTTTTTTTTTTTACTTTTTCATACGTAACGATCCACGTGGACTACGACTGGAACGGTAATCTGCCGAGCGAAGCGGTAGCGGAGTGAGGCACCTTGCCGAAGCATAGCGAGCCATGCGAGGGGACACTGTGCACTAATTGGGATTCCCGGTCACTCTACGAAGAAAACGACACCAAAAAATATATTAAAAACTCATGTCGACCTTTTGACCTGTCGACCTAGAACATGTCGACCTTCTGACCCTGTCGACCTTCTGAACCTGTCGACCTAGTGACTGTTGACCTAGAGTGGTCGACCTAAATATTGTCGACCTAGACACTGTCGATCTAATGATCCACACCCTGCAAAATCTTTTGTCTTAAGGCAAAACTGTTTTAGAGATGCCTTATTGAGCTCCAGTTCAGTTTGTAATAATGGAGAATGAGGGTTAATGGCAATGATTGCGTGAAAGAAAAAAATCTAAGTAATTAAAGCCAGATTAAGGGAGAGTGTCTTGAGGTGAGTGCCCCTGGGTCCCCCCTATCTTAGGGGACCCCCTGACAAGAGCACACTGTTGAGTTGTGGCACTGTGCAGTTCCATAGTGGGGATGGGTCGGATACTCTCAGGAGTTCCTCCTGGCTGGAACTGTTCCACAGGGCCTGCAGTGCTGCTGCCTCACGGAGGTGCAGGGAGAGGGTGGGGGGCACAGCCTTTATCCAACCCTGACCTTGATGAAACATGCCTATACACAAACATCTATTGACTGTTTGACTTGCTAGCAGCTCATATTCACATTGGAATCTGTTAATACGTACTAAGAAACTTGAAAAGGAAACTCTGTATGCAAATAAACGTTGGCAAGGTAACATTATGTTGTAGAAAACACCTTTGTACCTTAAGGTTAAAAAAAACATGTCATAGACGGACATGTTTCTGGGACAGAAAAATATTGAGAACAATTGTACAGTGTATAAAGTTTTGAATTTCTGTAAAAAATTGTAGTTATATCTGTCGTGAAGTTGCCTCAATAAAAATAATAATAATGATAGTAATAATAATATGTTTATTTATATAGGGCTTTTCTCCAAAAGAAAACGGTTTAGTTTTACTGAAAATAAAGAAAATAAGAGTATTTAACAGAGGATTAGACTTGCAGAAAATACAGAAAGCCATGAAAATAATACAGAGGTGAGGCAGCTATTTTGGATAATAAATTCCAAGAATAAATTATCCTGCCGGCAGAGATACAAGGCAAGGCAGTCATCTTGGGTGCACTACATAGTTCACACTATGAGTAAAGTGAAAAATGACTAACAGGATAACTGCTGAATAAATTGTTCTATGGGTTGTTCATTGTGGTCATTAATGTACCAGGTGCGGCAGCCATCTAGGGAACACTACATCAGTTACAGTGTATGGATCGGTAATAGAAGTATGATACACGGTGGGGAATAACAAGACAGAAACAAATTTATCAGAACACAGGGAAGCACCCAGCATGGGACAGGGGAGGGATGGTAGACAAGGGGAGAAGGGACTATGGATTACAGGTGAAACTCAGAAAATTAGAATATCGTGCAAAAGTTAATTTATTTCAGTAATTCAACTTAAAAGGTGAAACTAATATATTATATAAATTTATTACATGCAAAGTGAGATATTTCAAGCCTTTATTTGTTATAATTTTGATGATTGTGGCTTACAGTTTAAGATAACCCCAAATCCAAAATCTCAGAAAATTTGAATATTACATAGAATCAATAAAAAAAGGATTTTAAATACAGAAATGGCGGCCCTCTGAAAAGTATAAGCATGGTTTGGGCCCCTTTGGCATGAATTATTGCCTCAATGTGGCGTGGCATGGACTCTATCAGCCTGTGGCACTGCTGAAGTGTTATGGAAGACCAGGATACTTCAATAGCGGCCTTCAGCTCTTCTTCATTGTTCAGTCTCATGTCTCTCATATTTCTCTTGGCAATGCCCCATAGAGTTTCTATGGGGTTTATGTCAGGCAAGTTTGCTGGCCAATCCAGCACAGTAATCCCACGGTCATTGAACCAGGTTTTGGTACTTTTGGCAGTGTGGGCAGGTGCCAAGTACTGCTGGAAAATGAAGTCAGCATCTCCATAAAGCTTGTCTGCTGAAGGAAGCATGAAGTGCTCTAAAATGTCCTGGTAGACGGCTACGTTGAGTCTGGACTTAATAAAGCACAGTAGACCAACACCAGAAGATGACATGGCTCCCCAAATCAACACAGACTGTGGAACTTCACACTGGACTTCATGCATCTTGGATTGTGTGCCTCTCCATTCTTCCTCCAAACTCTCGGACCTTGGTTTCTAAATGAGATGCAAAATTTGCTCTCATCAGAAAAGAGGACTTTGGACCGGTGAGCAACAGGCCAGTTCTTTTTTTCTTGTCAGGAAAAGGCCATTCAAAAGTGTGGGGGAGCTTCACAAGGAGTGGACTGAGGCTGGAGTTAGTGCATCAAGAGCCACCACACACAGACGGATCCTGGACATGGGCTTCAAATGTCGAATTCCTCTTGTCAAGCCGCTCCTGAACAACAAATAACGTCAGAAACATCTTACCTTGGCTAAAGAAAAAAGAGAATCTCTGGGGCAATGCCAAGAGAAAGATGAGAGACATGAGATCGAACAATGCAGAAGAGCTGAAGGCCACTACTGAAGCATCCTTGTCTTCTATAACACCTCAGTAGCGCCACAGGCTGACAGAATCCATGCCATGCCGCATTGAGGCAGTAATTCATGCAAAAGGGGCCCAAATCAAGTACTGAGTACATATGAATAATTATACTTTTCAGACGGCTGACATTTCTGTATTTAGAATCGTTTTTTACTTATTTTATGTAATATTCTAGTTTTCTGAGAATTTGGATTTGGGGTTTTCTTAAGCTGTAAACCACAATCATCAAAATTATAACAAATAAAGGCTTGAAATATCTCACGTTGCATGTAACGAGTCTATATAATATATTAGTTTCACCCTTTAAGGTGAATTACTGAAATAAATTAACTTTTGCACGATATTCTAATTTTCTAAGTTTCACCTGTATAAGATAACGAGCAGGGCCTTCCTACCTCTATGACTGTCTGTTATTACCCAGTTTTGTTTTATCACTGTTGTTTCCAATTGTTTTGTTTTGTTTTATTTTATCACTGTTGTTTCCAACTCTAAAGCACAACAGAATTCGCTGCTCTCTCTCTCTCTTTCTCTCTCTCTCTCTCTACATATATCTATATATATATGAACTGTTCAATAAATAAATTACAGGGTAGTATAGAGTTATATGGGTAATGTATGGTAGCAACAAATGAATAAGAACATTGAGAAACTACAAAATATCAGATTTCATAAATAGTAATAATACACAATGTTATGCAGTAATGGATACAATTAGGTGAACTGATGAGGGGTGCGAAGCAGCATTAATAGGTTCAATGTTTGAGAAATTGTATAATTTGGGCAGAGCTGTGTATAATAAAAAATATAGACAATAAGAGTACAAATCAAAGTGTTACTTAGATGTAAACCGCATGACAGCATTTTCCAGGGAAGGCGTTCAGTACGTAGCTTCCAGGGTGTTCAGAAGGAATGCGATTAGCATCCTGGCTGTCGGTATGCCAGCGGTCAAGTGACCGATGCCGGAATCCCGACACCACTTGGAATCCCAGCACTGGAACACCTACCGCCGACAACTCGAAGGCAAGTATTGGGGTGACAGTTAGGGTTAGGCACTAGAGGAGGGGCTAGCTGTAGCCACCAGGTAAGTCGTAACTTCCAGGTAGTGCTTAGACGTGATATGCGCTTGAGAGTTCTGAGGTAGTAACGAGAATTTGTATGATATTAATAATGTATTTTTTTTGTACTATTATATTTTAAGACTCTTATTATAATATAATCATAGTTATGTTACTGTTACTATATAATATCAGAACATAATAGTTTGCAATACAGTCATAAATAGACAAACAGATTTAAACTGTGGTCCACAATATGGGGGGTATTCAATTGTTTGAAAAGTCAGGTTTTTCTTGTCCACTAGATAGGAAAAAACAGACACCCAACTGGCTTTTTAAACAATTGAATACCCCCCTTTGTGTCTTGTGTGAATTTACTTTTAACACTGTATAAATAATATTTGTCATTTATTGATTAAAAAAGTTAAAAAAAAATTAACTTTTTTATTATATAGAACCTCAAACACTACTGTGTTCAACATTTTTCATTCAAAGTCCTCAATTAAAAATGACCACTTAAAAATTACCAAAACTTAATATGATAAAATATGCCACTCTTTGGATGCTGCTGCTGTGTGAAAATACTGTATGCTAATGCCTGCAGGAGGCGTCTGAAGGAAAAAGACGCCCCCTGACAGCATCACAGATCAGATTGCTGCGGCCCAAGATCTGGCATAGAATCACCATCGAGACCATCAGTTGCGATTGTGACAGCACTGGTCATCTAAGCAAGCCTAAGCTTACTCAGAATGGCCGCCTCCTGCCTGCTTGTGAGGCCAGTAAATCTGTGTCGGAAGACGCAGACACTGGTTTCGCTACTCCCAGAATTGGGGCCAACACGCATTGTAGTGCAGTTCACATTATACCACATTGTAGTGCTCCAAATCCCATTATGTTGTATCGTGATGCCCCAGTCCAGACAGATTGACTGGCCGCTGAGGAAGCGCTGCTAATTGGCCGGAGTGCATTCTGTGGCAATCGATGACAGAAAACTTTTGATGGCTATCCTTAGTTAGGCAACAGGTACCTGCAAAATGCAGTGTTTGAGAAGAAAAGAAAGAATAGGGAAGACGTACAGAGTGAGATTCACTGTACAGTTAGCAGTTTTGTCTCTGCAGGTAGTAGGTAGGGTACAGGGAAGGTGAGAGCTTGTGACGATAGAGGTTTAGATCTGGAAACTGCATAAAATACAGAACATATGAAGCTGCAGGTTCCATAAAAAGCTCTAAAATGTTTTACTTTCACAGATGTTGCCATTTCTTAAGTAAAATGTAATTCCTTAGAATCATGCACATTTATGCTAAAACAATAGCATAAACTGCATAAGGCAGGGGTTCTCAAACTGTGTGCCGTGGAACCCTGGGATACCTCAGGACACTTGCAGGGGTGCCCTGGGTTGGTGGTCCAGGACCAATTCAAATTATTTATGGACAATGTAATAGGCAAAACCAGTGCTGGGGGCTGCCAATCATAAAATATGTGGACAAACAGAAGCAAATTCTGTCCCTCGCCACATAACTGAACCTAAGGATGACCTATAAACACAATTTACTTAAATGTAATATTTCTTTCTAAATTTCTCAATAAGAAACTTTTGGCCTAGGGGTGCCGTGAAAAAAAATACTGATACTATAGGGCGCCATATTTCAAAAAAGTTTGGGAACCACTGACATAAGGAATACTGTATGCACTGTCAGCACTGCATATTTCACACCTTCCTGAATGACTCTTACTAAAAGTAACTGTAACGCTTCACACTTACCGCTCCTGTAAGTAGTTCTAGACCAGTAAAGGACACATTGTTAGGACCCATGTCAAAAAACTGTGGGATGGTTATAAAACTGAAGTTGATCACAAAGGAAAAGATGTTGAACATCAGCAGCCACTTGAGGAAAATGAAGTAAGATAGAATGCTCGTTCCAAACTTCCCTCCTATGACTTTCAATGTGCCTTGCCAAAGCTGCAATGCCTCCAAGGCATCTGATGCCCCCTGCTTGAATCTCCGGAAAGACTGTTGAGTAAAAATGTGCCAGAAAGATATACAGGGGTTGAAAATAATACAATGCTGCAGGACATACTAACACATTACTATTTATTAATCACAACCTGTCGTGGTTCTCATGTGTGTGTTTTCATGGAACAGTATTGGTTTTTCTTTCTCATAGGAAACTTAAAAGTACGGAAGTCAAATTAATATTTCTCCCTCTCACAATCCCTTTATGGCCTACCATACTGGTCGGTATTTTTATATGTACAGATGTAACCACCCAGAGATTCCAGCAGTGACTGACTGATGTATAAACACTGTACTCTGCTCAGCTGCCTAGCCTACTCTAACATTTGAGTCACAATGCCGACCCACCAGCCATCTTTTTAACCACTTAACTGACGATTTATTTTGCCGAAAACAGCTCCGAAATTGTCAGGGTTTTTTTTTATGAGTGAATTAGGTGAAGAACATGACTTTAACCCTATCCCAAATGATTTAAGTAAAAAAAAAAAAGGAAAAAAATATATATATATTTTTTTCAATATTTTTTGTTCAAACATCAAAACATCGATCGGGAATATCGCGACCACCGGAACCTCGGGAACATTGCGGCTTTTATTTTGAAAGCCGGACAGCCTGCAGGTATACGGGGGGGAGGGGTCTGGGGTGGCTTGGGAGGGTTAATTTACTGTCCCCAGCGGCTGCCATTGTCTGCAGCCGCTGGAGGGGGGGGATCCTGCCGTGCTGACCGATCAGCAGTGATCGGCAGCACGGCAGATACAGGGGGAGAGTGCAGGGAGGCAGCAGCGGAGGTAAGTTTATCCTCCCTGCCGCTGTTAACACTCTCTATCTGACTGGTCGCATCCTGTGCGACCAGGTCAGATAGAGCACTTGCAGGCATGGTCGCATATGAGGCGACCATGCCAGGCAAGTGGTTAAGTGATGGAACAGCAAGGCAATGCAAGTGTAGCAGCCGCCATGAGTGAACAGAGATAGCCACTGAAGCCATCGTAACATGCTCAGCAACTGTGTACTCCATCGCAACTGCAGGCAGATGCAAGGGACATCGCTTCAGAGTGTCTCCATGGCTGGCCAGAATAGCCAAGGGAGCTGCGATGCTGGTGCAATGCTCTATGCGTTCAAGATTGCAGACACCCTGAAAACAGACACGACACACTCCTCGTTACCTCTCCCACACTACCTCTTCCTCCCAATCACTCTGCGACTGATTCCTCACTGCATGGGGCATCGCAAAGGTACCTTAGCACGTGGGCACTGTGCCTGCGATGCAGGCGCAGTCTGCTGATAATCACTCAGTTGCAACACCATCGAAGTTGCGACTGCCTTTCGATCAGGCCCTTGTATGGTACCATATTTCCAGGTTTCTTAAAACTGTGTTTCCAAGCAGCTTTTCTGCATCCCAAATAATATATCATGTTTTATTTTACAGCACATTCTGGGGCGGGATGAAATGGAGTCCGAGATTGCTGAAGGTGCAGGATGACAGCCGATCTCTGACATTTTTTTAAAGTGGCAAACACAAGGCATAACCATGCCTTGTAAGTGATTGCCTTCCTTTAAAAAAAAGTCTGAGATCGGCCAGCGTCCCGCACCTCCAGCAATCTCGGACTCCATTATATCCCGCCGCTGATGTCGGTACATTATGATGCCAATTCCCAATACTATGTGATAGCAAATGTATCCTATTGCAACAGATTAGAGAGGCAGAGCAGCTGTAATGAAGCACAGGTGTGTAGAGCTGCATGTTGTTCTTATTGACCCTGTATGTGATCATTTGGGTTTTGGCAAGTGTCACAATTCCGGGGGAGAAGACTAAAATGGGATTCAGCTGCCACTCCTCAGATTCGCAGAGGAGGCACTTTTAGCTTCAATGGGCCCCTATTAGGTCAGTGTGCTACAAGAGTATTGGATCTGCTTATCAATTTACCATATTTAATATAACCAACACTTCTAATCAGACATTCTTATGACATAACACCACCGTTCAACAGGAATATTTGTGTAGTGTATGGGATAACGCACCTCTTACTATGAATTATTAAAGATATTAGAGTTCTTCATGGATTTCTATGGCATTACTTGAATACAGAATTATTCTTTAGAATTTATAGTAGGCAGTGCATTTATCCAATGTATGTTTGTTATACATCAGACCCTGTATCTTGTTCATTGTGTATGATTTGTTAACTTGACATTCCCCCCCCACCCACAGATACACACACACACACACACACACACACACACACACACACACACACACACACACACACAGACAAAACAAACATTACACCTACTAATTTAACACTACGCAGACATCCGGCGCAACAGTCCATATGGAAACCATCTTTGGAAGATTTCTGCTTCTGTATCATGACACTGTTCCTGCGAAAAGTTGTGTTTATGTTATTAATTCCATCATTAGAAACAATGTCTAAAGGAAATAAATAAAATCTCAGTATTTAATAGAAATTTTTCTGTAGTATACTACAGTTGCCACTGTCTAGCTGAGCATATAAGAGGGCTTATAGCAGGAGGTGGCTCATCCCAGATTTGTCATTTATAATACAGGCTATGGCCATTACCTCAGGTCACGTTTGTTATTCAGACACATCGGAAGTTTCCGCACTTCTTTAGCTATGTCAGCAGATGACATTTCAACCAGTTTTGTGACAAGCTTTTCCTGTTCTGTTTAAATTCAGAAAAAAAATAAAACACAAACCTAATATTACAAACAAACGTAAAATGAATTAACATAATGGTTTCATGTTTTATTACATAACATATTTTACATGGGAGATGCAAAAATCTAGAAACAATTCTGCTGATTATGCAACAGTAAGTCTAAAACTATGGCGTAGAAGAAAATTGTAGCCATAACAAAGCTGATTGCACTGGCAGGTGTCCTGTCTTCTACACAAGTAAAGGAACTAATAGTTTTGGGATGGCTGATAAATTACATTTATTGAGTCAACTTCACTGACTCTCTCATAAGGCTAACAAAAATGTGGGCATATTATTAAAGAGCATCCATTTTTAAGAGGTACCAGCAAATATTAAAGAGGCCCAGGATTTAAGAAGGAGGGACCGCAGGAGATGTCTCCAGTATCTTCTGCCGTCTCTCTATATCCGACAAAATCAAAAGCTGCCCCATAGGATTCTATAAGGGCTGATAAACTGTGCAATTTACCAAGCTTCGAAACACAAAGCCTATATCACAGGTTCTTTTAGAGAGAGGGATCCTCTAGATCCCTCTCCATCTGCCCCTGCTGACACGTGCAAACGCCATAATGCACAGTACACCTACCAACACTAAACCTGGAAGCAGAGTGATAGCGCAAGCCCGAGATAGACTGGGGCTGTATTTCAGCACGTGCCGGCCTACACACAAAATAGGGTGTCGTCATGCGGTACAGAGTTGTAGCCACACCTCATAGAGGCACGTCGTATGTAACAAGGACACCAAGCCACCCCAGCCCTTTTAGCAGATCCATGGGAGGCGGAGCTGCTTGGGCAGACTTTTGAGCCAGACTGGCCCATCAGGCCATCATAGGTATATCGGACTATGCCAAGCCTGGGCAACAATGAGGGGAGTGAATAAGACTGAAAATCTGAGAACAGAGCTGAAGCTTCTTAGGAGTTAGGGTCCAGAGATACATGTAACGTTCACTGTAACACTGGAGTTGCTTTAATGAGAACCCAATCATCACATACAAAGGCATGATCACTAATGTTATAATCATAATAGTAAAGCAAACGTTCATTCAATAAGCAAGTCATTAGGCCTTATTGAGGGTGTAACTTTACTCCTGGATAAACCATGTTGCGATGCAGAGGTGAAAAGCAGTTTATTTTACATGCAGGGAAAATGCTGCTTTTGCATATAGCACACAAATACCTCCCAGCATTATTTTAGCACTGCAATTAGAGTTGAGCTTCCTCCCAGCTAAACCTGTCCACGCATTTTATGTTTTACCCCTTCAGTACAACATGCTTTTGCCAGGGTACAAACGTGTGTTCTCTAACCTGAATGATACATTACTCTATATGAGGAGCATTGCTGTGGAAGAAAGGAAGTCCTTGCCTTAACAGCGTCACAGCATCAATCCCTTCTGCATGGGGTGACCTTCTCTCTTCCCCCTTCCACTTTTGCATAGTCCAAGCGGCCAATAAGAAATGTAATTAGATGGCCAAAACATAACATATTTTAGCTGTGACCCCAATGAATGAAGGGGGTCATTCCGAGTTGATCACTCGCTGCCGATTTTCGCAGCGCAGCGATCAGGTAAAAAAATAGCAAAACTGCGCAAGCGTATGCCCCGCAATGTGCATGCGCGTCGTACGGGTACAAAGCGCATCATTGCTGAGGATGGATCTAGCGAAGAATCCATTCACACAGCCGATCGCAAAGGTGATTGACAGAAAGAGGGCGTTTATGGGTGTCAACTGACCATTTTCTGGGAGTGGTTGGGAAAACACAGGCGTGTCCAGGCGTTTGCAGGGCGGGTGTCAATTCCGGGCCCTTCAACGCTGGATTCATCGCACAGGATAAGTAACTGCAGGGCTAGTCTTGTTTTACACAAAACCTTTTTAGCATAGCAGGGCTGCACAAGCGATCGCAGCCTTGCTATGCTAAAATACACTCCCCCATAGGTGGCGTCTAGTTGATCGCACGAGCAGCAAAAAGTTGCTACGTGCGATCAACTCGGAATGACCCCCGAAGTCCGGATCGCTGAGTGCAGAACACACAGGCATCCTATCAGAAACAAACAGACAGTGCTGCAAGTGTCAGCTATACCCACGGACACATCTATGCATGCACAGGTATCCATGCATATAGGTAAATAGGGGTACATGTTCATACACACGTACCACGCACATACAGGCACACAGAGATACAAAAGCACTTACTGACGTGACAATTACACAAACACACGAGCGATACACACATAAATAGAAATTACACTGTGTGATTAACAAACACACACAAGTACACATGCATCCAAAGGTGTAACAACATGTAAAAAAAAAAATCAAAAAGTAGTTTTCAGTTTATATCAAAATCATTCTCCAATGTACAAAAATATTCATAGCTGCCCAAAAGTACGGTAAGGGCACACATATAAAGAGAAACCTACATATTGTACACACTGTAATGCTGAAAAAAAGCACATTTACAGGATCAGACATGGGGCCTGATTCTGAGTCGCAAACAATGCTGATATTCGTGCAAAGGGTCAACGCTCTTCAACTGCACATACACGGAAGTTGCTAAAAAGTCAAACATTGCATGAATCCCACGGTGTACGTACAGAGCCACGGCAGTGATGAGACGGCTTCAGAAATGTATTGGAAATGACATGGGCTTTCCCAGGCAGTGACTGGGAGGTGGCTATTCAGAGGCGTGTTGCATAACTGGTTGCAAACTCAGATGCTTAATCACTTACACCGGAGGCCATGCTTTGATGGAGAATCTGCACCTAGCATGGGGCAGGAGATCTCCGAGGGTAGCATTTAAAGATGTACCAAGTGGCTTATGATACACAATGTGGGTGCCGCAGTCCTTGCATATTCATACGCACACTTGTGGGAAGGACCAAGGACGACTGGCGCTGTCTAGCAGCCCTGGCATTGTACAGTAGTATGCACATGTACCTGCAGTGCATACACACAGTAAGGGGGCAAGGTCACGGTTTACTGGGGCATGCTGCGAGTCACGGGAACCTGGCCTCGTGGCACGCCCCCGTGTTTCTGTATGCCAAGTGGCCGAGCAGAGGGCAGGGACACATAGCTGTTCCGCCAGCACCTGTCTACAGTATGTGAGCCAGGCAACCAAGCAGAAAGCATTAGCCAGAAGTGCCAGATGGGAAAGGCCGACCCTAGTATTAGCATAAAGTCGCAGATGCGTCTATGGCAAAAGATGCTACATCGGTCGTAACAGCATGCAACTCAGGATCAGCCCCATAATGTAGCTGCATACTCTTACAAACCCTTGTGCATACAAAGAGACACACATATATAGCACACTTGTACAAATCACACATGGACACACATACAATATGTTATGCGGTTGTGCTTCTATTTTACACTCTCTATACTATTTACGTAACAATTTACCATTAGGAAGCAAGCAGATCGCTGTTGCTAGTAACAGTGGCGGAACATGTGAGTGATGGGCCCAGGTGCAAAAATATAATTTGGGCCCCCCTCCTCCATCTCAACCCAAGTTCAGAGTATACCACACGGCAATGAGTAACAGGTAGGAGCAGAGGGTGACAGTGGGAGGGAGAGAGATTCAGAGGGTGACAGCGGAAGGCAAAGGGAGGCAGACGGTGACATGGAGAGGCAGTGGGTGACAGGGAGAGGGTGACAGGGAGATGCAGTGGAGCCCACCCTGCTCTCTGTACTGGGCCATTCATCCAACATTGCTCAAGATGGTCTGTGGAGGGAAGCCAAGGGATAACTCAAGGCTGGTCTGGGCAGCAGTGGGCCCCTTAGTCCTCAGGGGCCCCGGTGCAATGCACCTGCTGCACCAATGGTAGTTCCGCCTCTGGCTAGTAATATATAGGCTACCGTCTGTATTTTTTTGGGGAAAGGGGGTGGAATTTACATTGCAGCTTTGCAGACAATGCTCAGTCATGGACAGGAAAAAAACAAGGTTACTTAAAGACCTTTCTTTCCTCTTTATAACCTGAATATAAAAAACAGGAAGAATCCAAGTGGGCTGAGTTGTACCATTGTTTACAACGGGATGCTCAACCCGCTTGTCCTTGAATACATTCATATACCTATATGATCAGACTTTAATTGTAAAATTTATACTGATTTTCTATTTCCTGCTGTTTTAATTACTTGTATATAGGATATCCTATATTAATAGCACAATAAATCAACTTTTTAATTTCTTCTCATATGATTTAGTAATTCTAAAGAAAAAAAGTTTCTATACATTCAGTGACAGTGTCTGCTTCAAAACACAGTTAAACAGTCAATCTATAGAACAACCATTGTCCTTTTATATGGGTGTAAGCTTCCCCCTCCCAGCATTATCTCTGTATGCACCACTCCCTTCTCTCTCTTATTTATAATTAGAAATACTTTACTTTCTTATCAGTCATTATTATAGGAGAGAATGGTAGGGAGGGGAAGAGAGGGGGAAGACCCCCTTGAGGGTCACTCCGGCTACTGCATTCCTTCCAAAATTAGGAACCCTGCATCCGGGACATGTGGTGTGGGGATCAGTATTATTTGCCAATGGACGGTATACAGACAGCGGCATCCTGTCCATCAGAATTCCTACAGCCCCTCAGTGATGCCCATAACCATCACCTTTTTCTTACCCTAACCCTACCTTGGAGGTGCCTAACCCTAACACTCCCCGCTAGGTGCCTAATTCTGACCCACCCTTTCCTGCTGCCTAAACCTAACCCTCCCCGCTTGATGCCTAACCCTAACCTCCCCTTCTTAGTGGCTAAACCTAACCTTCCCTCCCCGGTCCCTAACCCTAACCTTCTTGTCCCTGATCCCTAACGCTAACCTTTCTTCTCCTGCCTAAACCTAACCTCTCCGTCGGGTCAGGACGCCAGCGCTTCCGGCTGTGAGGACTTTCGGGATGCCGGCTGTTGGTAATGTGGTGGTGGCATCCTGAGCGGCGCCGGTATGTTGACGCCAGCATCACGTCCTCCCTCGGGATCCTAACGTCAGTATATTGACCACCGGGATCCCATCTGTCAGGAAGCCGACTGCTTTCCGTGGTGTGGCCCAGCATGTTTGGATTGTGATCTGCCTGGAGTGATAGGCAACCTTCCTGTCAACATAAAAACCACCCTTCTTTCCACTTCAGTGCACACAGCAGGGGTATACGTCTAAACCCTCTGCAAAATCAGACAAAGTCACGATCATGGGACAGTCCCCTCAAACTGGGACTGTACCACCAAAATTGGGAAAGTTTGGAGGCATGCAGGTGTGTGCATGTTAGGCGCGGCGGCTCTCGCCAGCACCCGACCATTGCTAAGCAACAGGCCCGGCGCGTCATGTCCGCCGTGACTCCCTCTGCTCCCCGCACAGTGCCTGGCAACAAGAGGACGCTGTGCGCGGAGAGCCGCCGGGTCCTTAGAAACGGGGACGCCGGAGGCGGACCGCGTTCCCCGCTGTCCTGTAATTAAGATTCACCTGTCAGCGCTGGGTCGTGCAGCAGAGCAGCTGCACGACATTTCTAATTTGGGTTCCCTTCAGCCATGGGAGCAGATCCCTGTTATATTCTCCCTCAGTGCCTGACACAGATGCCGGTGATAGCTTCTTGTGGGCTGCTTCCTGCTCTGGAATATTCCATGTCCGGTGTTTTGTGATCCAGTCAACCTTGTTCCATTGGTCCTGAGTCCTGTGTCGGAGTCTTTCCAGCCTTCCAGTCGTTGGAATCCTTGCCTATGATCTCAGGGTTCCCGCTCCACCTGCGTGTATTCTCCCCGGTGTTGTGAGTAGCGGCTTTGCCACGCCCTGCAGCCTAGACCGTATTATTCTCTTAATTTGGACTCTGGTGTTCTCTGCAGAGGTCTCCGCTCTAGCTGTTCCCGCCGGAATTCGACGGTGTCGGGTTGGCGTGTGGACAGCGTTGCCTTTGTTGCCTTTTTTTTTGGGCGGCCGCGCTGCACATACTTTTGGTTAAAGTTCTGTAGTAGCCCCTAGCTCGGTATATTGTTTATTTAGAGGTTCCCCTTGTTCTCGCCCAGTCTCAGTTTACGCCTTGTCTCCAACTAAGACTGGGGGGGCATCAGAGTTGGGCAGACATAATCCGCCCTTCAAACACGGCTGCCGTGGGCCCAAGCAAACATAGTCTCGCAGGCGTAGACTGACCACGTGGGTGAGCCAACGGAGTCAGGGTTCCTGGGGGTTGCTGCTGAACTTCGCCCTTCTTGCAGCGTCACGTTCCTGAGCTTGGGGCTTATCCACCCAGTCTTTTTCGTTCTGAGCACAGTGAACGTAACATTATCACCGGCCCAAAAAATTAGAACTGATATTTAAACCAGGGTGGCCTTGAAATTCTGTCCTCATGAACCTGTCAGTACTAGGACAGAATCCCAGCCAGGTTTTGGCCAATCAGATCCAAGAACTCACTCAGATGGTGCAGGATCTTACCCTTCGGGTGAGGTCGCAGGAGGACCTTTTACGAGCCTCCCCGAGTATGTCTCCTGAACCTAAGATGAACCTTCCTGATCGCTTTTCGGGTAACCGAAAAGATTTCTTTAACTTTCGGGAAGGCTGTAAACTTTATTTTCGTTTAAGGCCCCGGTCTTCAGGTACTGAGTCCCAGCGGGTGGGTATAGTGATGTCCTTACTTCAAGGGGATCCACAAACCTGGGCCTTTGGGCTAAAACCCGATGACGCAGCCTTACTCACAGTAGATGCTTTTTTCAAGTCCTTAGGCCTTTTGTATGATGACCCTGACAGGGAAGCATCAGCTGAGAGCCACTTACGTGCACTAAAACAGGGTAAAAATCCAGCTGAGGCGTATTGTACAGAGTTTCGCCGTTGGTCGAACAACTGTGGCTGGAATGATCCTGCCCTGCGAAGTCAGTTTCGCCTCGGTCTGTCAGAAGTAATCAAGGATAGTCTCATTCAGTATCCAGCTCCGGAGACTTTGGATAAGCTCATGGAGCTTGCTATTAAGATTGATCACCGTCTCCGAGAGCGGAGGGCTGAAAGAGGGGCTAGTTTCAGGTCTATTCCATGTGTGTATGCTGTCCCTGAGGACGTCGAGGAGCCCATGCAAGTGGGTCTTTCCCGGCTGTCTCCAGAAGAGAGAGCCAGAAGGCTAAATTTAGGGCTCTGCTTATATTGTACTGGCAAGGGACATGTTACGCGCATCTGCCCTAATAAACAGGGAAACGCTCTGACCAAGTGAATTGTGAGGGGGTTCACTTGGGTCTGCAGTTAGTCTCCTCACATGATTCCTTGCTAGTGCCTGTTGAAATTTCTTCAGGAAGCCTCAGTTCTTTTGTTTCAGCCTTCATCGATAGTGGAGCTGCCGGGAACTTTATGGATCTTACTTGGGCTCCGGCTCTGGGAGTTCCGCAGCTTCAACTAGATAGACCTATTACTATGCACGGACTAGACGGTGGTCCACTCTCTAAAGGGGTAATTACCCATCGGACCCCACCAGTACGATTGACAGTAGGGGTATTACATTCCGAAAGGACTGAGTTCCTTCTCACCCCTTGTCCGGCCGTGCCTGTGGTCTTAGGTCATCCATGGCTCCTCCTTCATAATCCAACCATAGATTGTCAGTCTGGGAAGATTTCTCGGTGGGGTTCCTACTGTGTTAGGGGATGTATTTCTCGTCCAGTCCGGGTCGCGGCCGCCACTCCGGAACTCTTACCTTCGGTATATCAGGACTTTGCTGATGTTTTCTCCAAGGGTAATGCGCTATATTCTGCCACCCCACCGGTCTTATGACTGCACCATTGACCTCGTTCCTGGTGCCACTCTGCCAAAAGGGAGACAATATGCTCTATCTGGCCCCGAGACTAAGGCCATGGATGATTATGTGCAGGAAAGCCTGAAAAAGGGGTTTATTAGGCCCTCGAAATCTCCCTTAAGTGCAGGGTTTTTCTTTGTTGAAAAGAAAGACGGATGTCTAAGGCCGTGCATAGACTACCGAGCCCTGAATAAGATCTCTATTAAGAACACCTACCCCTTACCTTTAATTTCGGTGTTTTTGATCAGCTCCGCACTGCGGTTATTTTCTCTAAGATCGATCTTAGAGGAGCATATAACCTCATCCGAATTAGATCCGGGGATGAGTGGAAGACGGCTTTTAGTACTCAGTCCGGACATTACGAATATCTTGTGATGCCGTTCGGTCTATCTAACGCTCCTGCAGTGTTTCAGGATCTTATAAACGATGTCCTCCGCGACTTTCTAGGGAAGTTCGTGGTTGTCTATTTGGATGACATTTTAATTTACTCTGAGTCTCCTAAACAGCATGTTGTCCATGTGTGGCAAGTGCTTCAAAGGTTACGTGAGAACCATTTGCACGCTAAATTGGAGAAATGTGATTTCCACATCACGGAGGTGTCCTTTTTAGGATATATTATTTCTCCAAAGGGGTTTTTAATGGAACCTAAGAAACTCCAGGCTATCTTAAGTTGGGCGCAACCCACTAACTTGAAGGCTATCCAGAGATTTTTGGGTTTTGCGAATTATTGTGGCGTTAACAAGAAAGGGAGCTGATCCTTCCAACTGGTCGCCTCAAGCCGAATCTGCCTTCCAGGCTCTGAAACAGGCCTTTGTCTCGACTCCTGTCCTCAGACACCCCAACTCTGACCTTCCCTTTATTGTCGAGGTGGACGCCTCAGAGGTTGGAGTGGGAGCCATCTTATCTCAAGAAGACCCCAAGTCTCTGGGGTTACACCCTTGTGCCTTCATGTCCAGGAAATTCTCATCTGCTGAATCTAACTATGATGTTGGTAATCGGGAATTGCTGGCAGTTAAATGGGCCTTTGAGGAGTGGAGGCACTGGCTTGAAGGAGCTAAGCATACCATTACGGTATTCACTGACCACAAGAATTTATAGTATATTGAATCAGCAAAACGGCTTAATTCCCGGCAGGCGCGTTGGGCGCTGTTCTTTACACGGTTCAAGTTCATCATCACCTACAGGCCCGGTTCTAAGAACACCAAGGCCGATGCCCTGTCACACTGTTTTCTTCCGGCTCACCATAACCACTCTTCCGCAACTCCCATTTTCCCAACATCTGTTATCCAGGCCGGCCTCGCACAGGATTTACTCACACAGCTTGTCCTGGTTCAGCAGCAAGCTCCCAGTAATACGCCTGTTGGTCGTCTCTTCGTTCCCGATTTCTTGAGAGGCAGTGTCCTCACAGAGTTTCATGATAATAAGGTTGCTGGCCATCCTGGTGTTGCGAAAACCTTGGAGTTAATCTCTCGCTCAGTGTGGTGGCCTAATCTTTCTAAGGATGTTAGGGAATTTGTTCTCTCCTGTCAAGATTGTGCTAAGCACAAAGTGTCCCGATCCTTGCCTGTCGGGCAGCTCATGCCTCTTTCAATTCCACTCAGGCCTTGGTCACACATTTCCATGGATTTTGTGGTAGATCTTCCTCTTTCATCTGGGTTTCAGGTGATCTGGGTGGTCGTGGACCGTTTTAGCAAGATGGCCCACTTCATTGCTTTACCCCGATTACCGTCCGCTCAAGTTTTGGCAGTCTTGTTCCACCGCCATGTTTTCAGACTTCATGGTTTACCTGTGGATATAGTCTCGGACCGGGGACCACAGTTTATTGCCCGTTTTTGGAAGCATTTTTGTGCCTCGTTAAACATGAAACTCTGTTTAACATCTGGATACCATCCACAGTCTAACGGGCAGACGGAACATGTGAATCAATCACTGAAGCAATATTTACATCTTTATACTGCCAAACTTCAGAACAATTGGTCAGATTATCTTCCCCTGGCCGAGTTTGCCTACAATAACTCCTGCCATTCATCCACCAAGGTGTCTCCGTTCTTTACTGTCCTGGGCTTCCATCCTAGAGCCAATTCCTTTACTCCTCATTGTCCAGCTTCTTCTTTGGCCTTAACCTCCCGTCTCAGAGCTATTTGGAAGAAGGTTCACCTTGCTCTTAAGAAAGCTGCCTTCCGGGAGAAATTTTTTTCAGATAGGTTCCGACGCCCATGCACCTTTAAGGTAGGAGATAAGGTGTGGTTGTCAACCCGCAACATCAAGCTCCAACAACCTTCGGCTAGATTGGGACCCAGATTTATCGGACCATTTCTTATTATCGAAAAGATTAATCCAGTGGCTTTTTGGCTACAGTTGCCTAAGTCACTTAAAATCTCAAACACCTTTCTTTGTCCTCTGTTGAAGCCATATGTTCTTTCCAGGAAATTTCCTCTGAAAATTTTCTGGGGAAGACCTTCGGTGAATGTTCAGGGTCAACAAGAATTCCTAGTGGATAAGGTGTTGGATTCAAAATTTTCTCGTGGCCTACTGTATTTTTTGGTCCATTGGAAGGGGTATGGCCCAAAGGAGAGATCTTGGGTCCTGGACAAGGATTTGCATGCCCCTAGACTTAAGAGGTTGTTCTTTCGGGAATTTCCCCATAAACCCGGGTGTAGGGGTTCCTTAACCCCTCCTCAACGGGGGGTACTGTTAGGCGCGGCGGCTCTCACCGGCGCCCGACCATTGCTAAGCAACAGTCCCGGCGCGTCACATCCGCCGCGCCTCCCTCTGCTCCCCGCACAGCGCTTGGCAACAAGAGGATGCTGTGCGCGGAGAGCCGCCGGGTCCTTAGCAACGGGGATGCCGGAGACGGACCGCATTCCCCATTGTCCTGTAATTAAGATTCACCTGTCAGCGCTGGGTCGTGCAGCAGAGCAGCTGCACGACATTTCTAATTTGGGTTCCCTTCTGCCATTGGAGCAGATTTCTGTTATATTCTCCCTCAGTGCCTCACACAGACGCCGGTGATAACTTCTTGTGGGCTGCTTCCTGCTCTGGAATATTCCTTGTCCGGTGTTCTGTGATCCAGTCAACCTTGTTCCAGTGGTCCTGAGTCCTGGGGTCCGGAAGCCTGTGTCGGAGTCTTTCCAGCCTTCCAGTCGTTGTAATCCTTGCCTATGATCTCAGGGTTCCCGCTCCACCTGCGTGTATTCTCCCCGGTGTTGTGAGTAGCGGCTTCGCCGCGCCCTGCGGCCTAGACCGTATTATTCTCTTAATTTGGACTCTGGTGTTCTCTGCGGAGGTCTCCGCTCTAGCTGTTCCTGCCGGAATTCGATGGTGTCGGGTTGGCGTGTGGACAGCGTTGCCTTTTTGTTTTGGCGGCCGCGCCGCACATACTTTTGGTTAAAGTTCTGTAGTAGCCCCTAGCTTGGTGTATTGTTTAGTTAGAGGTTCCCCTTGTTCTCGCCCCGTCTCAGTTTACGCCTTGTCTCCAACTAAGACCGAGCAGGCACCGGAGTTGGGCAGACATAATCCGCCCTTCAAACGTGGCTGCCGTGGGCCCAAGCAAACATAGTCTTGCAGGCGTAGACTGACCACGTGGGTGAGCCAACGGAGTAAGGGTTCCTGGGGGTTGCTGCTGAACTTCGCCCTTCTTGCAGCGTCCCGTTCCTGTGCTTGGGGCTTATCCACCCAGTCCCTTTCGTTCTGAGCACAGTGAACGTAACAGTGCATAGATACTGACAGTCACCTACAGAAAGGTCTTTACCTAAAGACAGAATATAAACCCAGAGAACAGTGTCACATTTACTTTCCTTCACACAGCACACACTACTAAACATTTTAAGGTCAGTGTCCCAATCCAGTGGCAGGAGGGTGAGTCTTCTGAGTACTCAGAGATATGTGCACCTACAGTTACATCCTCCTTTATTTACAACATACATTTCTCAGTAATGTCATACACGAACTTGAATTCAAAACCTAATACTCTGCAGTCAGTATTTGCTCCTGCATAGAAAGCCTGGTAATTCAAACTACATGAAGCAAGTTGTAATTGTCAGATGAGATCATTGCAGCTAAGCAGATCTATGTAGTGTGCCGCCACACATCCAGTCACATGCCTCCTTGTCTCTCTCCAGCCTCATGCCCCCTGTCTCTCTCCAGCCTCATTCCCCCTGTCTCTCTTCAGCCTCTTGCCCCCTGTCTCTCTCCAGCCTCTTGCCCCCTGTCTCTCTCCAGCCTCATGCCCCCTGTCTCTCTCCAGCCTCATGTTCGCTGTCCCTCTCCAACCTCATGCTGGCTTGTCGCTCTGTAGCCTCATGCCCCCCCTGTTTTTCTCCAGCTTCATGCCCCCTGTCTATCTCCAGCCTTATGTCCACCGTCTCTCTCTAGCCTCAAGCCACGTTTCTCTCCAGCCTCATGATAAAATTCCCCTCAGTATGTCTCATACATAATTAACCCCACTGTGTCTCCAGCATCATTAGCACCCCTCTTCCCCTGTGTCTTCGGCCAGCACCATCCCACCTGGTTTGCTTCAGGCTCCTCTCACCATTGGGATTAGGTAAAAACAGGAATGGTCCGGACCTAGGAATGCCGGACTGAACTGTGTCCCTGCACCAAACTCTGTAATTTTGGTGCTTGTATTGCTCATCCCCATCTGGGAGGTGTCCTGTTTGCGGGGTGGGGAGTGCATGTGACCCACAGACACCCAATGGATGGGACACCGGATGGATGTGAATGAGCTCTATAAGCTCCAGAATGGCAATTTGCTGCAGGAAAACAGTCTAGTATAGCATTGCGGGGTACTGACCGTTCCGGTTTTACCCAATCCCTTTACCATGGTGTCTGATGTTCTACTAGCTGCCTGGTCTGTTAACGCATCTTGGCCCTCATTCCGAGTTGTTCGCTCGGTATTTTTCATCGCATCGCAATGAAAATCCGCTTAGTACGCATGCGCAATGTTCGCACTGCGACTGCGCCAAGTAACTTTGCTATGTAGAAAGTAATTTTACTCACGGCTTTTTCATCGCTCCGGCGATCGTAATGTGATTGACAGGAAATGGGTGTTACTGGGCGGAAACACGGCGTTTCAGGGGCGTGTGGCTGAAAACGCTACCGTTTCCGGAAAAAACGCAGGAGTGGCCGGAGAAGCGGTGGGAGTGCCTGGGCGAACGCTGGGTGTGTTTGTGACGTCAACCAGGAACGACAAGCACTGAACTGATCGCACAGGCAGAGTAAGTCTGAAGCTACTCTAAAACTGCTAAGTAGTTTGTGAGCGCAATATTGCGAATACATCGGTCGCAATTTTAAGATGCTAAGATACACTCCCAGTAGGCGGCGGCTTAGCGTGTGTAACTCTGCTAAATTCGCCTTGCGACCGATCAACTCGGAATGAGGGCCCTTAATTGTACAGCTCTGGCTATTCCCTTCAGCAGCATAATATCAGTAATATCATGCTGCAAAAAACAACTTAGGACCTAGACATGCTCACTTGTCACCAGGCCTGGTGTAGACCATGGCCCACAACTTTCCTACACCTGGTGTAGGTAATACTTGAGCTCGAGTACCACGTAGCCCCCCTAACTGTACCACCGGAGGTACCCATACTACCAGTTGAGAATCGCTGGCATACAGCATTATTTAGGACATTCTGTTTACTGGAGCATTTGTATTGTTGCTAATAGCACTTACCTTGTCTTTTACTGTAATCAAGCTCATCATCCAGGGATGGGTCAAGCATGCAAATGGGTGACGGGATCAGTAGCTGTGTTGGAAGTGTAGCCTGCCGTCTCGATCGTCTATGTATTCCTTTATAGAACATAAGAACAGTTTTAACGCTGTGTAACTAAACAGTGTGTGATTGGTTAAACAAATCTTAATATCTAGGGAGCATAGCAACTATTTTAGAAACATTATACCATAATAATAATAATCATAATAATAATAATAATAATAATAATAATATTTATAATACAAATAATAATGATAATTATAAAATAAAATCATAAAAAAATATAGTATTGTGTAGTTATTATTAGTTACTTCTGTATGAGCAAATGGATAGCTAATGCCAACAGTGTGACCGCCTTCCAAGTGAGAAACTTGACCTCAACCCCCTGTAAAGGCTCGAACCAATCCGACTGCAGGAACTGCAACACCACGTTAAGATCCCAAGGTGCTGTAGGAAGCACAAAGGGAGGCTGCATGTGCAGCACCCCTTTCAAGAAAGTCTGAACCTCAGGGAGGGAAGCCAACTGTTTCTGGAAGAAAACGGACAAGGCCGAAATCTGGACTTTTATGGAGCCCAAACGTAAGGCCACATCCACACCTGCTTGCAGGAAGAGGAGAAACCGCCCAAGTTGAAACTCCACCGTAGGAAACTTTCTGGATTCACACCAAGACACATACTTTTTCCAAATGCGATGGTAATGTTTAGACGTTACTCCTTTCCTAGCCTGTAACAGGGTAGGAATAACCTTTTTCGGAATGCCTTTCCGAGCTAAGATCTGGCATTCAACCTCAATGCCGTCAAACGTAGCTGTGGTAAGTCTTGATATGCGAACGGCCCCTGTTGTAGAAGGTCCTCTCGGATCTTCCAGCAGTTACTCCAGAAGATCCGCGTACCAAGCCCTTCTTGGCCAGTCTGGAGCAATGAGGATCGCCTGAACTCTTGTTCTTTTGATTATTTTGAGAATCCTTGGGATGAGTGGAAGTGTAGGAAACACATACACTAACACGGAGTTACCAGGGCGTCCACCGCCACTGCCTGTGGGTCCCTCGAATTGGAGCAATACCTCCGAAGCCTCTTGTTGAGTCGTGAGGCCATCATGTCTATACGCCCCAAAGACTTGTCACCTCTGCGAACACCTCTGGGTGGAGGCCCCACTCTCCTGGATGTAGATCGTTTCTGCTGAGGTAGTCTGCTTCCCAGTTGTCCACCCCCGGAATGAAGATTGCTGACAGCGCCACCGTGTGTTTTTCCGCCCAGAGGATGATTCTTGTTACCTCTGACATTGCAGCTCTGCTCTTCGTTCCGCCTTGTTGGTTTATGTAGGCCACTGTCGTTACACTGTCTGACTGAACTTGAATGGCTTGATCTTTTAGAAGATGTGCCGCCTGTAGAAGACCATTGTACACGGCTCTTAGTTCCAGAATGTTTATTGGAAGCACGGATTCCAAACCTGACCTTCCTTGGAAGTTTTCCCTTTGAGTGACTGCTCCCCAACCTCTGAGACTTGCATCCGTGGTTAGAAGGATCCAATTCTGAATCTCGAACCTGCGGCCCACCAGTAGGTGAGAAGTCTGCTGCCACCGGAGGAGCGAGATTCTGGCTTTCGGCGACAGACGTATTATATGGTGCATGTGAAGATGAGATCCTGACCATTTGTCCAGGAGATCCAGCTGGAAAGACCGTGCATGAAATCTTCTGTACTATAGAGCCTCGTAGGAGGCAACAATCTTCCCCAGAAGGCGAATGCACTGATGAACCGACACTCGGGCTGGCTTCAGAACATCCCGGACCATTGATTGGATCACCAATGCTTTTTCCACTGGTAGAAACACCCTCTGCACTTCCATGTCAAGAATCATCCCCAGAAAGGACAGTCTTCTCGTCGTCAGGATCCAACCATGAGCCCGAAGCAGTCGAGTCGTGAGAGTAATGGACTGCAACAACTTCTTCCTGGACGATGCTTTTATCAGCAGATCGTCCAGATATGGAAGTATGTTCACACCCTGCTTGCGGTGCAGAAGCATCATCTCTGCCATTACCTTGGTCAACACTCGGTGCCCTGGATAGGCCGAATGGCAGAGCCTGGAACTGATAGTGACAGTCCAAACAGCGCAAACCTGAAGTAAGCCTGGTGTGGCAGCCAAATAGGAATGTGAAGGTATGCATCCTTGATATCCAAGGATACCAGGAATTCCCCCTCCTCTCGACCTGAGATCGCCGCTTTAAGAGATTCCATCTTGAACTTGAATTCCCTCAAATAATAAGAATTTACTTACCGATAATTCTATTTCTCGTAGTCCGTAGTGGATGCTGGGAACTCCGTAAGGACCATGGGGGGGTAGCGGCTCCGCAGGAGACTGGGCACAAAAGTAAAGCTTTAGGACTACCTGGTGTGCACTGGCTCCTCCCCCTATGACCCTCCTCCAAGCCTCAGTTAGGATACTGTGCCCGGACGAGCGTACACAATAAGGAAGGATTTTGAATCCCGGGTAAGACTCATACCAGCCACACCAATCACACCGTATAACCTGTGATCTGAACCCAGTTAACAGCATGATAACAGAGGAGCCTCTGGAAGGATGGCTCACAACAATAATAACCCGATTTTTGTAACAATAACTATGTACAAGTATTGCAGACAATCCGCACTTGGGATGGGCGCCCAGCATCCACTACGGACTACGAGAAATAGAATTATCGGTAAGTAAATTCTTATTTTCTCTGACGTCCTAGTGGATGCTGGGAACTCCGTAAGGACCATGGGGATTATACCAAAGCTCCCAAACGGGCGGGAGAGTGCGGATGACTCTGCAGCACCGAATGAGAGAACTCCAGGTCCTCCTCAGCCAGGGTATCAAATTTGTAGAATTTAGCAAACGTGTTTGCCCCTGACCAAGTAGCTGCTCGGCAAAGTTGTAACGCCGAGACCCCTCGGGCAGCCGCCCAAGATGAGCCCACCTTCCTTGTGGAATGGGATTTTACAGATTTTGGCTGTGGCAGGCCTGCCACAGAATGTGCAAGCTGAATTGTACTACAAATCCAACGAGCAATAGTCTGCTTAGAAGCAGGAGCACCCAGCTTGTTGGGTGCATACAGGATAAACAGCGAGTCAGATTTCCTGACTCCAGCCGTCCTGGAAACATATATTTTCAAGGCCCTGACTACGTCTAACAACTTGGAGTCCTCCAAGTCACTAGTAGCCGCAGGTGCCACAATAGGTTGGTTCAGATGAAACACTGAAACCACCTTAGGGAGAAAATGAGGACGAGTCCTCAATTCCGCCCTGTCTGAATGGAAGATCAGATAAGGGCTTTTACAGGATAAAGCCCGCCAATTCTGACACGCGCCTGGCCGAGGCCAGGGCCAACAACATGACCACTTTCCATGTGAGATATTTTAACTCCACAGATTCAAGTGGCTCAAACCAATGTGACTTTAGGAACCCCAAAACTACATTGAGATCCCCAAGGTGCCACTGGAGGCACAAAAGGAGGCTGTATATGCAGTACCCCTTTTACAAACGTCTGAACTTCAGGAACTGAAGCTAGTTCTTTCTGGAAGAAAATTGACAGGGCCGAAATTTGAACCTTAATGGACCCCAATTTTAGGCCCATAGACACTCCTGTTTACAGGAAATGCAGGAATCGTCCTAGTTGAAATTCCTCCATCGGGGCCTTACTGGCCTCGCACCACGCAACATATTTTCGCCAAATGCGGTGATAATGCTTTGCGGTTACATCCTTCCTGGCTTGATCAGAGTAGGGATGACTTCATCCGGAATGCCTTTTTCCTTCAGGATCCGGTGGTCAACCGCCCTGCCGTCAAACGCAGCCGCGGTAAGTCTTGGAATAGACAGGGTCCTTGCTGGAGCAGGTCCCGTCTTAGAGGTAGAGGCCACGGGTCCTCCGTGAGCATCTCTTGAAGTTCCGGGTACCAAGTCCTTCTTGACCAATCCGGAGCCACGAGTATAGTTCTTACTCCCCTCCGTCTTATAATTCTCAGTACTTTTGGTATGAGAGGAAGAGGAGGTAAACACATACACTGACTGGTACCCCCACGGTGTTACCAGAGCGTCCACAGCTATTGCCTGAGGGTCCCTTGACCTGGCGCAATACCTGTCCAATTTTTTGTTTAGGCGGGACGCCATCATGTCCACCTTTGGTTTTTCCCAATGGTTTACAATCATGTGGAAGACTTCTGGGTGAAGTCCCCACTCTCCCGGGTGGAGGTCGTGCCTGCTGAGGAAGTCTGCTTCCCAGTTGTCCACTCCCGGAATGAACACTGCTGACAATGCTATCACATGATTTTCCGCCCAGCGAAAAATCCTTGCAGCTTCTGCCATTGCCCTCCTGCTTCTTGTGCCGCCCTGTCTGTTTACGTGGGCGACCGCCGTGATGTTGTCCGACTGGATCAGCACCGGCTGACCTTGAAGCAGAGGTCTTGCTTGGCTTAGGGCATTGTAAATGGCCCTTAGCTCCAAAATATTTATGTGAAGTGATGTCTCCAGGCTTGACCACAAGCCCTGGAAATTTCTTCCCTGTGTGACTGCTCCCCAGCCTCGCAGGCTGGCATCCGTGGTCACCAGGACCCAGTCCTGAATGCCGAATCTGCGTCCCTCTAGAAGATGAGCACTCTGCAACCACCACAGGAGAGACACCCTTGTCTTTGGTGACAGGGTTATCCGCTGATGCATCTGAAAATGCGATCCGGACCATTTGTCCAGCAGGTTCCACTGGAAAGTTCTTGCGTGGAATCTGCCGAATGGAATTTCTTCGTAGGAAGCCACCATTTTTCCCAGGACCCTTGTGCACTGATGCACTGACACTTGGCCTGGTTTTAGGAGGTTTCTGACTAGTTCGGATAACTCCCTGGCTTTCTCCTCCGGGAGAAAACACCTTTTTCTGGACTGTGTCCAGGATCATCCCTAGGAATAGAAGGCGTGTCGTCGGGATCAGCTGCGATTTTGGAATATTGGGAATCCAACCGTGCTGCCGCAGCACTATCTGAGATAGTGCTACCCCGACTTCCAACTGTTCCCTGGATCTTGCCCTTATCAGGAGATCGTCCAAGTAAGGGATAACTAAAACTCCCTTCTTTCGAAGGAGTATCATCATTTCGGCCATTACCTTGGTAAAGACCCGGGGTGCCGTGGACAATCCAAACGGCAGCGTCTGAAACTGATAGTGACAGTTCTGTACCACAAACCTGAGGTACCCTTGGAGAAGGGTAAATTGGGACATGTACGTAAGCATCTTTGATGTCCAGAGAGACCATATAGTCCCCTTCTTCCAGGTTTGCAATCACTGCTCTGAGTGACTCCATCTTGAATTTGAACCTTTGTATGTAAGTGTTCAAGGATTTTAGATTTAAAATTGGTCTCACCGAGCCGTCCGGCTTTGGTACCACAAATAGTGTGGAATAGTACCCCTTTCCCTGTTGCAGGAGGGGTACCTTGATTATCACCTGCTGGGAATACAGCCTGTGAATGGCTTGCAATACTGCCTCCCTGTCTGAGGGAGACGTCGGTAAAGCAGACTTTATGAAACGGCGAGGGGGAGACGTCTCGAATTTCTTGAGACGGGCCCCCACCGTGCCTGAGTCCGCTTGTAAAGCCCCAGCGTCATGCTGAGGACTTTGCGGAGGCGGGAGAGGGCTTTTGTTCCTGGGAACTGGCTGTTTGCTGCAGCCTTTTTCCTCTCCCTCTGCCACGGGGCAGAAATGAGGCGCCTTTTGCCCGCTTGCCCTTATGGGGCCGAAAGGACTGCGCCTGATAATACGGCGTCTTCTTAGGTTGAGAAGCTACCTGGGGTAAAAATGTGGATTTTCCAGCAGTTGCCGTGGCTACCAGGTCTGATAGGCCTACCCCAAATAACTCCTCCCCCTTATAAGGCAATACTTCCATGTGCCTTTTAGAATCCGCATCACCTGACCACTGCCGCGTCCATAAACCTCTTCTTGCAGAAATGGACAGCGCGCTAACTCTTGATGCCAGTCGGCAAATATCCCTCTGTGCATCACGCATATATAAAAATGCATCTTTCAAATGCTCTATAACCAGTAATATACTGTCCCTATCTAGGGTATCAATATTTTCAGTCAGGGAATCCGACCACGCCACGCCCGCACTGCACATCCAGGCTGAGGCGATTGCTGGTCGCAGTATAACACCCGTGTGAGTGTATATACATTTTAGGATATTCTCCTGCTTTCTATCGGCAGGTTCCTTTAGGGCGGCCGTATCAGGAGAGGGTAGTGCTACCTGTTTAGACAAGCGTGTGAGCGCTTTATCCACCCTAGGGGGTGTTTCCCAACGTGCCCTATCCTCTGGCGGGAAAGGGTATGATGCCAATAACCTTTTAGGAATTATCAGTTTTTTATCGGGGGAAACCCACGCCTCATCACACACTTCATTTAATTCCTCGGATACAGGAAAAACTACAGGCAGTTTTTTCTCACCAAACATAATACCCTTTTTAGTGGTACTTGTATTATCAGAGATATGCAATACATTTTTCATTGCTGCAATCATGTAACGTGTGGCCCTACTGGAAGTCACGTTTATCTCCTCATCATCGACACTGGAGTCAGTATCCGTGTCTGTGTCTGCCATTTGAGGTAACGGGCGTTTTAAAGCCCCTGATGGCGTTTGAGACCCCTGGACAGGCACAAGCTGAGTAGCCGGCTGTCTCATGTCGTCAACTGTCTTTCGTAAAGAACTGACACTGTCACGCAATTCCTTCCATAAGCTCAGCCACTCAGGTGTCGACTCCCTAGGGGGTGACAACTCTATAATAGGCAATTGCTCCGCCTCCATCTCATTTTCCTCCTCAAACATGTCGACACAATCGTACCGACACACCGCACACACACAGGGAATGCTCTGATAGAGGACAGGACCCCACTAGCCCTTTGGGGAGACAGAGGGAGAGTATGCCAGCACACACCAGAGCGCTATATATAGACAGAAATACCACTATAAAATGTGCTTTTCCCTTTATAGCTGCTGTTAGTATCAAAACTGCGCCAAATTAGTGCCCCCCTCTCTTTTTTACCCTTTTCTGTAGTGCAGGACTGCAGGGGAGAGTTAGGGAGACGTCCTTCCAGCGGAGCTGTGATGGAAAATGGCGCCCGTGTGCTGAGGAGATAGGCTCCGCCCCCTTCTCGGCTGCCTTTTCTCCCGCTTTTTGGTGAGTTCTGGCAGGGGTTAAAATACATCCATATAGCCCTGGGGGTTATATGTGGTGTATTTATGCCAGCCAAGGTGTTTACATTGCTGCTCAGGGCGCCCCCCCCTAGCGCCCTGCACCCTCAGTGACCGAAGTGTGAAGTGTGCCTGAGTAACAATGGCGCACAGCTGCAGTGCTGTGCGCTACCTTGTTGAAGACTGATGTCTTCTGCCGCCGATTTTTCCGGACCTCTTCTTGCTTCTGGCTCTGTAAGGGGGCCGGCGGCGCGGCTCTGGGACCGAGCTCCGAGGCTGGGCCTGTGTTCGGTCCCTCTGGAGCTAATGGTGTCCAGTAGCCTAAGAAGCCCAATCCACTCTGCACGCAGGTGAGTTCGCTTCTTCTCCCCTTAGTCCCTCGATGCAGTGAGCCTGTTGCCAGCAGGTCTCACTGAAAATAAAAAACCTAAAACTAAACTTTCACTAAGAAGCTCAGGAGAGCCCCTAGTGTGCACCCTTCTCGGCCGGGCACAAAAATCTAACTGAGGCTTGGAGGAGGGTCATAGGGGGAGGAGCCAGTGCACACCAGGTAGTCCTAAAGCTTTACTTTTGTGCCCAGTCTCCTGCGGAGCCGCTACCCCCCCATGGTCCTTACGGAGTTCCTAGCATCCACTAGGACGTCAGAGAAATGGATTTAATGATTTGAGGTCCAATATTGGTCTGACCGAACCGTCTGGCTTTGGCACCACAAAAAGGTTTGAATAGTAACCCTTGTTTTCCAGGTGAGATGGAACTTGAACAATGACATTTGCCGTTGCCAATTTTTGAATGGCGTCTTGTAAGATAGCCAGCAAAGCTGGTAAGCCCGATTTGAAAAATCTGTGAGGTGGGAGTTCTTGAAACTCTAGTCTGTACCACTGAGTTACGATATCTTGTACCCAGGGGTCCAGGCCTGAGGATGCTCAGACCTGACTGAAATTTCTTAGACGTGCTCCCACCTGCCCGACCCCCAGGCTGGGAGGTCCACCGTCATGCTGAGGATTTTGAGGAAACAGAACCCGGTTTTCCCCGACCACCTCGGAAGAAGGTGGAAGGGGACTTGGACTTCCTAACCTTTCCGGTCCGAAAGGACTGCATTGTAGACGCAGAGAAGGATTTCTTTGGCGTCGGAGTGGCTGAGGGAAAAATGGTTGACTTACCCGCGGTTGCTTTGGAGATCCACGCATCCAAAGCTTCCCCAAATAGAGCCTGACCTGCGAAGGGTAGGTTCTCCACACTCTTCTTGGATTCCGTATCCGCAGACCATTGGCGCAGCCAGAGTCCCCTGCGCGCCGAGACATCCATGGAAGACGTCTGTGCAGTCAGATTACCAAGGTCCTTCATGGCCTCCACCATGAAACCCGCAGAATCCTGTATGTGACGTAAAAAATTTCAATGTCACTTCAATCCATAGTATCTAAATCCTCTAGTAACGTACCTGACCACTTTACTATGGCTTTAGAAATCCATGCACAAGCAATAGTGGGCCTAAGCGCCACGCCTGAAGCAGTGTATATGGATTAGAGCGTAGTCTCACTCTTGCGGTCTGCCGGCTCTTTCACAGCAGTAGACCCAGGGACAGGTAAAAATAAGATTTTACTTACCGATAAATCTATTTCTCGGAGTCCGTAGTGGATGCTGGGGTTCCTGAAAGGACCATGGGGAATAGCGGCTCCGCAGGAGACAGGGCACAAAAAGTAAAGCTTTTCCGATCAGGTGGTGTGCACTGGCTCCTCCCCCTATGACCCTCCTCCAGACTCCAGTTAGGTACTGTGCCCGGACGAGCGTACACAATAAGGGAGGATTTTGAATCCCGGGTAAGACTCATACCAGCCACACCAATCACACCGTACAACTTGTGATCTAAACCCAGTTAACAGTATGATAACAGCGGAGCCTCTGAAAGATGGCTTCCTTTAACAATAACCCGAATTAGTTAACAATAACTATGTACAACGTATGCAGATAATCCGCACTTGGGATGGGCGCCCAGCATCCACTACGGACTCCGAGAAATAGATTTATCGGTAAGTAAAATCTTATTTTCTCTATCGTCCTAGTGGATGCTGGGGTTCCTGAAAGGACCATGGGGATTATACCAAAGCTCCCAAACGGGCGGGAGAGTGCGGATGACTCTGCAGCACCGAATGAGAGAACTCCAGGTCCTCCTTAGCCAGAGTATCAAATTTGTAAAATTTTACAAACGTGTTCTCCCCTGACCACGTAGCTGCTCGGCAAAGTTGTAATGCCGAGACCCCTCGGGCAGCCGCCCAAGATGAGCCCACCTTCCTTGTGGAGTGGGCCTTTACAGATTTAGGCTGTGGCAAGCCTGCCACAGAATGTGCAAGTTGGATTGTGCTACAGATCCAACGAGCAATCGTCTGCTTAGACGCAGGAGCACCCATCTTGTTGGGTGCATACAATATAAACAACGAGTCAGATTTTCTGACTCCAGCTGTCCTTGCAATATATATTTTTAATGCTCTGACAACGTCCAGTAACTTGGAGTCCTCCAAGTCACTTGTAGCCGCAGGCACTACAATAGGCTGGTTCAGATGAAATGCTGACACCACCTTAGGGAGAAAATGCGGACGAGTTCGCAGTTCTGCCCTGTCCGAATGGAAAATCAGATATGGGCTTTTGTAAGATAAAGCTGCCAATTCTGACACTCTCCTGGCAGAAGCCAGGGCTAGAAGCATGGTCACTTTCCATGTGAGATATTTCAAATCCACCTTTTTTAGTGGTTCAAACCAATGAGATTTTAGGAAGTCCAAAACCACATTTAGATCCCACGGTGCCACTGGAGGCACCACAGGAGGCTGTATATGCAGCACTCCCTTAACAAAGGTCTGGACTTCAGGGACTGAAGCCAATTCTTTTTGAAAGAAAATCGACAGGGCCGAAATTTGAACCTTAATAGATCCCAATTTGAGACCCATTGACAATCCTGATTGCAGGAAATGTAGGAATCGACCCAGTTGAAATTCCTCCGTCGGAGCACTCCGATCTTCGCACCACGCAACATATTTTCGCCAAATTCGGTGATAATGTTGCACGGTTACTTCCTTCCTTGCTTTAATCAAAGTAGGAATGACTTCTTCCGGCATGCCTCTTTCCTTTAGGATCCGGCGTTCAACCGCCATGCCGTCAAACGCAGCCGCGGTAAGTCTTGAAACAGACAGGGACCCTGCTGAAGCAAGTCCCTCCTTAGAGGTAGAGGCCACGGATCTTCCGTGATCATCTCTTGAAGTTCCGGGTACCAAGTCCTCCTTGGCCAATCCGGAACCACTAGTATCGTTCTTACGCCTCTTTGCCGTATAATTCTCAATACTTTTGGTATGAGAGGCAGAGGAGGAAACACATACACCGACTGGTACACCCAAGGCGTTACCAGCGCGTCCACAGCTATTGCCTGCGGATCTCTTGACCTGGCGCAATACCTGTCCAGTTTTTTGTTGAGGCGAGACGCCATCATGTCCACCATTGGTCTTTCCCAACGGGTTACCAGCATGTGGAAGACTTCTGGATGAAGTCCCCACTCTCCCGGGTGAAGATCGTGTCTGCTGAGGAAGTCTGCTTCCCAGTTGTCCACTCCCGGGATGAACACTGCTGACAGTGCTATCACATGATTCTCTGCCCAGCGAAGAATCCTTGCAGCTTCTGCCATTGCCCTCCTGCTTCTTGTGCCGCCCTGTCTGTTCACATGGGCGACTGCCGTGATGTTGTCCGACTGGATCAATACCGGTTTTCCCTGAAGCAGAGGTTCTGCCTGGTTTAGAGCATTGTATATTGCTCTTAGTTCCAGAATGTTTATGTGAAGAGACGTTTCCAGGCTCGTCCATACTCCCTGGAAGTTTCTTCCTTGTGTGACTGCTCCCCAGCCTCTCAGGCTGGCGTCCGTGGTCACCAGGATCCAATCCTGTATGCCGAATCTGCGGCCCTCCAATAGATGAGCACTCTGCAACCACCACAGAAGAGACACCCTTGTCCTTGGAGACAGGGTTATCCGTAGGTGCATCTGAAGATGCGACCCTGACCATTTGTCCAACAGATCCCTTTGGAAAATTCTTGCGTGGAATCTGCCGAATGGAATCGCTTCGTAAGAAGCCACCATTTTTCCCAGGACTCTTGTGCATTGATGTACAGACACCTTTCCTGGTTTTAGGAGGTTCCTGACAAGCTCGGATAACTCCTTGGCTTTTTCCTCCGGGAGAAAAACCTTTTTCTGAACCGTGTCCAGAATCATCCCTAGGAACAGCAGACGAGTTGTCGGCATTAACTGGGATTTTGGAATATTCAGAATCCACCCGTGCTGTTTTAGCACTTCTTGAGACAGTGCTAATCCCATCTCTAGCTGTTCTCTGGACCTCGCCCTTATTAGGAGATCGTCCAAGTATGGGATAATTAATACGCCTTTTCTTCGAAGAAGAATCATCATCTCGGCCATTACCTTTGTAAAGATCCGAGGTGCCGTGGACAATCCGAACGGCAGCGTCTGAAACTGATAGTGACAGTTTTGTACAACGAACCTGAGGTACCCCTGGTGTGAGGGGTAAATTGGAACGTGGAGATACGCATCCTTGATGTCCAAGGATACCATAAAGTTCCCCTCTTCCAGGTTCGCTATCACTGCTCTGAGTGACTCCATTTTGAACTTGAACTTCTTTATGTACAGGTTCAAGGACTTCAGATTTAGAATAGGCCTTACCGAGCCATCCGGCTTCGGTACCACAAAAAGAGTGGAATAATACCCCTTCCCTTGTTGCAGAAGAGGTACCTTGACTATCACCTGCTGAGAGTACAGCTTGTGAATGGCTTCCAACACCGTCTCCCTTTCGGAGGGGGACGTTGGTAAAGCAGACCTCAGGAAACGGCGAGGTGGATCTGTCTCTAATTCCAACCTGTATCCCTGAGATATTATCTGCAGGATCCAGGGATCTACTTGCGAGTGAGCCCACTGCGCGCTGTAATTTTTGAGACGACCGCCCACCGTCCCCGAGTCCGCTTGAGAAGCCCCAGCGTCATGCTGAGGCTTTTGTAGAAGCCGAGGAGGGCTTCTGATCCTGGGAAGGAGCTGCGTGTTGCTGTCTCTTCCCTCGACCTTTGCCTCGTGGCAAATATGAATAGCCCTTTGCTCTCTTATTTTTAAAGGAACGAAAGGGCTGCGGTTGAAAAGTCGGTGCCTTTTTCTGTTGGGGAGTGACTTGAGGTAGAAAGGTGGATTTCCCGGCTGTAGCCGTGGCCACCAAATCTGATAGACCGACTCCAAATAACTCCTCCCCCTTATACGGCAAAACTTCCATATGCCGTTTTGAATCCGCATCGCCTGTCCACTGTCGCGTCCATAAAGCTCTTCTGGCCGAAATGGACATAGCACTTACCCGTGATGCCAGTGTGCATATATCCCTCTGTGCATCACGCATATAAAGAAATGCATCCTTTATTTGTTCTAACGACAGTAGAATATTGTCCCTGTCCAGGGTATCAATATTTTCAATCAGGGATTCTGACCAAACTACCCCCGCACTGCCCATCCAGGCAGTTGCTACAGCTGGTCGTAGTATAACACCTGCATGTGTGTATATACTTTTTTGGATATTTTCCATCCTCCTATCTGATGGATCTTTAAGTGCGGCCGTCTCAGGAGAGGGTAACGCCACTTGTTTAGATAAGCGTGTTAGCGCCTTGTCCACCCTAGGAGGTGTTTCCCAGCGCTCCCTAACCTCTGGCGGGAAAGGGTATAATGCCAATAATTTCTTTGAAATTATCAGCTTTTTATCAGGGGCAACCCACGCTTCATTACACACGTCATTTAGTTCTTCTGATTCAGGAAAAACTATAGGTAGTTTTTTCATACCCCACATAATACCCTGTTTAGTGGTACCTGTAGTATCAGCTAAATGTAACGCCTCCTTCATTGCCAAAATCATATAACGTGTGGCCCTACTGGAAAATACGGTTGATTCGTCACCGTCACCACTGGAGTCATCGCCTGTGTCTGGGTCTGTGTCGACCGACTGAGGCAAAGGGCGTTTCACAGGCCCTGACGGTGTTTGAGTCGCCTGGACAGGCACTAATTGATTGTCCGGCCGTCTCATGTCGTCAAACGACTGCTTTAGCGTGTTGACACTATCCCGTAGTTCCATAAATAAAGGCATCCATTCTGGTGTCGACCCCCTAGGAGGTGACATCCCCATATTTGGCAATTGCTCCGCCTCCACACCAATATCGTCCTCATACATGTCGACACACACGTACCGACACACAGCAGACACACAGGGAATGCTCCTAATGAAGACAGGACCCACTAGCCCTTTGGGGAGACAGAGGGAGAGTTTGCCAGCACACACCAAAAGCGCTATATATATATCAGGGATAGCCTTATAATAAGTGCTCCCCTATAGCTGCTTTGTTATATAAAAATATCGCCATAAATTTGCCCCCCCTCTCTGTTTTACCCTGTTTCTGTAGTGCAGTGCAGGGGAGAGACCTGGGAGCCGTCCTGACCAGCGGAGCTGTGAGAGGAAATGGCGCCGTGTGCTGAGGAGATAGGCCCCGCCCCTTTTCCGGCGGGCTCGTCTCCCGCTATTTTGAGAAATCAGGCAGGGGTTAAATATCTCCATATAGCCTCTAGGGCTATATGTGAGGTATTTTTAGCCTTTATAGGTACTCATTTTGCCTCCCAGGGCGCCCCCCTCCCAGCGCCCTGCACCCTCAGTGACTGCCGTGTGAAGTGTGCTGAGAGGAAAATGGCGCACAGCTGCAGTGCTGTGCGCTACCTTTAGAAGACTGCAGGAGTCTTCAGCCGCCGATTCTGGACCTCTTCTGTCTTCAGCATCTGCAAGGGGGCCGGCGGCGCGGCTCCGGTGACCATCCAGGCTGTACCTGTGATCGTCCCTCTGGAGCTTGATGTCCAGTAGCCAAGAAGCCAATCCATCCTGCACGCAGGTGAGTTGACTCCTTCTCCCCTCAGTCCCTCGCTGCAGTGATCCTGTTGCCAGCAGGAATCACTGTAACATAAAAAACCTAGCTAAACTTTCTCTAAGCAGCTCTTTAGGAGAGCCACCTAGATTGCACCCTTCTCGGCCGGGCACAAAAATCTAACTGGAGTCTGGAGGAGGGTCATAGGGGGAGGAGCCAGTGCACACCACCTGATCGGAAAAGCTTTACTTTTTGTGCCCTGTCTCCTGCGGAGCCGCTATTCCCCATGGTCCTTTCAGGAACCCCAGCATCCACTAGGACGATAGAGAAACCACATTTTTAGACAATCTAGAAACAAAAGCGTCTACTATAGGAGGGTTTTCCCACTTTTTCCTATCCTCTTCAGGGGAAGGAAAAGCAACCAGAACGCTTTTTGTGATCTGGATTTTTTTTCTCTGGGTTCTCCCAGTATTTTTCAAATACTGCGTTTAATTCCCTAGACGCAGGAAAGGTAAGGGAGACTTTCTTATTGTCTGTAAAGAAAGCCTCCTCAACCTGTTCAGGTACCTTGTCAGTAATGTGTAAAACATCCCGAATGGCCTCAATCATTAGCTGCACCCCTTTAGCAAGGGATGCCTCCCCCGCAGAATGTCCCCATCACCGTCACCCGTATCAGAGTCGGTATCAGTGTCGTCTTGCATTACCTGGGCAAGAGCACGCTTTTGGGGGCATATACCAGCGGACTTAGATGAGGTAGTGGGAGATGAATACGACAAAGCCTCCACAGATTGTTTTTAAACCTGTGTTTCAGTCTCATAATGAGCTATCCTAGATAAAATCTGGGATATCATCCCTTTAATAAAATAGAACCCAAGCCACTTGGGTTCGGGTTCAGAGGGCTGAGACAGTGAATTGCATTCCTGAGTATATGGAATGGACTCTTCCGGAGAAGATACATACTTTGCAGCACAAGATACAGAGTCCCTAGACATGGTAATGTGAGATATATAGCACACACACACACACACACACGGAAATGTCAGACACAGTTTTCCCCAAGTACCTTCAGAGAGACACAGAGTTATGGAGCCAGCCCACACAGCGCCCCAGTAGACAGTTATTAAATAATTGCCTGGTGCTAACTGTGCAACCTTAATAGACTACACAGTAATGTACACTCTCCCCCCCCCCCCCCTTCCCCCTTCAGTGCTCCCTGTCAGCGTCTCTGTATGTGATCTGCAGGGAGAAAATGGCGCTGGTGAGCTGCTGGATCCGCTCTGAGGAGAAGCTCCACCCCCTAAAATGGCACGTCTTCCTGCACTTTTAAAGATTATACTGGCCTGAGGTAATCAATGCTAGCAGCAGTACAGTGTCCCTGATAGCTTCTGTGACCAGTGTAAGGGTGTCTGCACTGGCCCAGGGAGACGCTCACAGCGCCGCATCTCTGTGCCTCTGAGCCCTCCTGAGCGCAGCAGCAGCGCTGCGCTCCCACCCTGATGCTGCCATTCTCACCGGATCCCCGCTTGTCGGGTAACCGGTGTCCAACTCACCACCGACGTCTTCTGGCTCTGTTAAGGGGTGGCGGCAGTGCTGCGGGAGCAGGCGTTCGCCTCGGGGGCTTGCGATCGACACCCTCAGGAGCTCAGTGTCCTGTCAGCGAAGATAGTGACCATTAACCTCAGAGGGTTGGACACTACTCCCCCCCTAATCCCACAAAGTAGGGAGGCTGTTGCCAGCAGCCTCCCTGTGTCTAACTCTAAACAAAAAACAATAAAACTAGAAAAACTCCTGTGGAGCTCCCCTAGCTGTGACCGGCTCCTCCGGGCACATTTTCTAAACTGAGTCTGGTAGGAGGGGCATAGAGGGAGGAGCTAGCCCACACTATTAAACTCTTAAAGTGCCCATGGCTCCTAGTGGACCCGTCTATACCCCATGGTACTAATGTGGACCCCAGCATCCTCTAGGACGTAAGAGAAATACCGGCAGACAGAATCCTGACCGCTGGCTGGTTACCCCTCTAGGGTGGTGGTCCACGACACCACCCGGAGGGGAATAGAAACCTGTGGCGACCGAAGCGTGGTGAGCGCAGCAAGGCCACGAGGGGACACGCTGCGCTCGCTGCTGGGATCCCAGCTGTCGGGCTCCCGGCGTTTGTCTCCTGTCTGCCGGGATCTCGTCACAGCTACTGCAGGAACGTCTTCTCTGCCTGAAACTGGAGTTCATCGAAGTGCTTTGTTACAATAGTTCTTTGTTTCTTCCTTTCAGACTCTTCTTAATATGTTTTACTTGTATTACCCTGTCAGAAGCTATACCCTATAATTACAGTTCAGTGGAGGTACATGGTAGAATGGATAGCATGTAAAAGAAAATATTCATGGCAACCTGTGCCAGAATATGTTTGTAACCTGTAACTAAGTAACACAAACTCAAGAACTTGAAAAGTAATTTATGACTCCCATGAAATATATTTCTCCTAGGTAGGCAACCTTTACGGGCAATGCAATCCTGCAGAGAACATTGTCATTGGCTACTGGATGAAACACAATATGTACTATACATGCCCCTTTCCTTATACAATGGAACAAAAATCCTGGAAAATGAACCATATACAAAACACAACTATTCATATCTGTGGTTGCAGAAATATTCTGATTATTGTCATATTCTTCAAAAATCAGATAATGAACCTTAATAGAGACACATGTAACAAACACAGGTATATGATTATTGAAATATGCATCTGACATATAACGTTGTATCCCAAACAGGATCCCAAGCAGCATGGATTTACTGGGGGGAAATCATGTCAAACAAACCTTATTGACTTTTTGACTGGGTGACCAAAGTAATAGATAAAGAGTGTGCCATAGATATAGCTTATCTAGACTTTAGGAAGGCTTGTGACACTGTCCCACATCGCAGACTGCTAAATAAACTCAAAATCATAGGATTGGATTCTAAGGGTGTGTACACACGGTGAGATCCCTGCTATGTTCGATTTTGACTATGCGATTTCCCTTGAACTCCCCCAGAGACCAGATAGCACAGATTGTACAGATTTTGACTATCTGTGCTTGAGATTTTGTCTATGTACGATTTTGACTAAGTGCCAATTTTTACTATACTTTGTACTAGATTGTACACTAGATAGTCAAGATTGACTTGCCTGCACAGTCTATCTAGCCTTACGATACCGACCCCACGGGAGCGCGCATCGGGATCGAATCTGTATCGCAAGCTGCCTAGCACCATGAGATATGCACTAACTTTTCATAAGATTTTGACTATATAGTCAAAATCTCACAGATTTATCTCACCATGTGTACACACCCTAAGATGTTGAATTGAAAAGATCTTGGTTGCAGGATAGAAAACAGAGAGTTGTAGTAAATGTAGTAAATTCACAGGAGGGAAATGTTACCAGTGAAGTACCCCAGGGATCTGCATTTGGATTAGTACTTTTAATATCTTTATTGGTGACATTGCAAATGGTAGATGACACAAAGGTAAGCAACAGGGTAGACACACCAGGAGGGGTAAAACAAATGATTGATGATCTACAGACGGAGCCACGCTCATTGAGGGTGGCTACATTGCAGGCGGGGGCAGGCGGGGGCACCCGGGCGCGCCTGCGAGCACACAGAGACACTCCCATTCACTTTGAATGGGGCGCGTGCATGTCTACGATGCACGCACGTCCCATTCATGCCTGGGAGTCTGCCTCGCATTCAGTCGCAGATGGAGCCACGATTAGCGTGGCTCCATCTGTAGGTAGACTAGAAGGATGGTCAAGAGTGTGGCAATTACAGTTTAATGCCAAACAATGCAAAATCAAGGCTTGGGTCTCAAAAATCCAAAGGCTAAATAAAGTATTAATGGCACTATACTGGAAACTACTGAGGAGGAAAGGGATCTAGGAGTCATTATGTCAGGTGAATTAAAGGCAGGTAAGCAATGTAACAAGGCAATGAGGAAAGCAAGTCAGATGCTTGGCTGCATTGGGAGAGGAATCAGCAGCAAAAAGAAAGAAGTAATAATGCCACTGTATAGGTCATTGGTACGGCCTCATCTAGAATACAGTGTTCAGTTCTGGAGGCCATATCTTCAGAAAGATATAAATACATCAGAGATCGTACAAAGAAGGGCAACTAAAATGGTGCATGGCCTACATCATAAAACTTACCCGGAAAGACAAAAAAATCTGAGTAGATATAGTTTGGAGCCAGAGGGTACCCGTGTGCAGTCTCTATGTGTGGGCCCCCTCCTCTTCCGTAGCCGGCAGCGCGCAGTTAGCGCTCTGAGCACTGAGACCGCGCCATATTATCGGAGTCCTGCGCATGCACTGTAGACTTTGGCACTGTGCCAGAGTCTCTAGTGCTCAGTGCGCTAGCAGTGGCGGTGCCGACTACGGGACGGGAGGGGGCCCACACATGGTCACCGATGGACACCGGAAAAATAAGTATAGAAGAAATGGGTGCAGTGTGTGCGGTGTGGGCCCCCTCTGGACCTAGGGGCCCGTGTGCACCGCATACATTGCCCCCATTATAGATATGCCACTGTTTGGAGCAGAGAAGGGAAAGGAGACATGATAGAAACTTTCAAATACATCCGAGTTTAAATTAGGTCCAGAATGGAAACATTCTACAAATGAAGAAAAGTATTAAAATACAAGGACATGCACTGAAACTGGATGGTGGTAGGCTTAGTGAAAATTTGAGGAAAAAATGACTGCACAGAAAGGGTAGTAGACAAGTGGAATAGCCTCCCATCAGAGGTGGTAGAGGCAAAGACAGTAGAGCAATTTAAGCATGCATGAGACAGATATAAGGATATCCTCACAAAGAAATAAGAATGAAATAGGGTTGAGGTAACAACATGGCTGAAAAGGCGGCTGACTAGATGGGCCAAATGGTTCTTATCTGCTGTCAAATTCTATGTTTCTATCCAATTTCTTTGCCTAATTGTTACAGGCAGCGGTGTCTCAAATAATCTATGTATTATAATAGTGATTGCTGCTATTTGGGTATAAACAGTTATCTTTGAATATACTGCATTGAGAACAGTTCTACCATTCACAGTAAATGTGATTTACTTATTGTTGCTTCAATAAGAGCTAATACTTATGAACTAAAACATCAGAATATCATTCATCCAATTACAGCAATCATACTGCTTGGCTTCCAGCAACATATTCCTATATATGTCATTTTTTAAATGTATGGGTATCTGGTTTTTAAGATATGTTAATTGAATAAATTATTATGTGTATTCCATCTATGCTCGGCTAATCTGTATTCATACCTTCTTGTGATACATCAGTGGCATTGTCAATACCCTGTCTGGAATCAATATAAGAAGGCCCCTGGTTTAGGTCCTGTTGAAAGGCAGGATTATCTAGGAAAGAAAACAAATTACAATTTGTGGAAGAAGTAATGCAAGTATGTAACCAATGACATTTTCGCTATTGCAGTTATATTTTGTAAGAATGTACTGTATGTGTTCCAAATACTGTAAGTAGCTGTAAACTAGCTGGAAAAGAATCAATTTAAACCTGCAGTCATGGTGGCCATTTCTCATGGGATGTCATGAATTAAGACTCACGAATTCCGCTTCCCAGACTCCTCAGACAATTTTAAAACAAGGGCACTTGGCTACTTTCAACATGAAAGTTTTGATGACAAAAATGGTGCCTCTTCCGTACTTTTGTGAGAACATCTTAACTCTTCAACTCCACCCCCCCCCCCCCCCACACACACACACACACACACACACACACATCACCCATGCAAGCTGCTGTGCATATGCAGGCCACTTTGCTCTGAAACCTAAAACATGAAGTGTCCTGGGCCTTTTAATGGGAACTATGAATATGCAAATATATGCCAAATGGAGCACATCTAAATATAAGTGCCATTTTTTATGGAAAGTATGTGCATATTAAGATGGCAGCAGAGGAGGGTTCAGAAATGTGCATTTTCTGATAGGAAGGTCTTGGTGGATTGGGAAGATCCTAACTAAAAAGGACTGATTTTATTTATTTATTTATTTATTTAGTTAGTTAGTTAGTTAGTTAGTTAGTTAGTTTGTTAGTTAGTTATTACTTTCAACTGCCCTTTTTTCAATCCACCCATTGGGGGTAATTCCAAGTTGATCGCAGCAGGATTTTTGTTAGCAATTGGGCAAAACCATGTGCACTGCAGGGGAGGCAGATATAACATGTGCAGAGAGAGTTAAATTTGGGTGGGGTGTGTTCAATCTGCAATCTAATTTGAAGTAAAAATAAAGCAGCCAGTATTTACCCTGCACAGAAATAAAATAACCCACCCAAATCTAACTCTTTCTGCACATGTTATATCTGCCTCCCCTGCAGTGCACATGGTTTTGCCCAATTGCTATCAAAAATCCTGCTGCGATCAACTTGGAATTACCCCCATTGAGTCCCACATATCAAGAGACATTCAACTGGAAACCTACTTCTGTACTAGGTTGGCATAAATCAGACCTGCTGTTGTGCATACTTACGTCCCATTATAGGCCCTCATTCCGAGTTGATCTCTTGCTGCCGTTTTTCGCAGCATAGCGATCATGCTAAAAACCGGCTGTTCTGCGCATGCGTATGGGCCGCAGGGCGCACGCGCCAATTAATATCACACAAAACTAAGCAATTTTACACAGGGGCATGCAACGCTTTTCAGTCGCTCTGCTGATCGGTGAGTGATTGACAGGAAGTGGGTATTTCTGGGCGGAAACTGACCGTTTTCCTGGAGTGTGCTAAAAAACGCAGTCTGGCTAAAACGCAGGAGTGGCTGGGGAAACGGCTGGCCGAACGCAGGGCGTGTGTGTGACGTCAAAGCAGGAACTAAACGGACTGAGGTGATCGCAATGTAGGAGTAGCTCTGGAGCTACTCAGAAACTGCAGGAAAAGATTTTCAAGCAATTCTTCTAACCTTTCGATCGCACTTCTGCTAAGCTAAGATACACTCCCAGAGGGTGGCGGCCTAGCGTGTGCACTGCTGCTAAAAGTAGCTAGCGAGCGATCAACTCGGAATGATAGCCATAGTACACAGATGTAATTCGGCAGTATTAGTAGTAAAATCTAAGTCACATTATTCTATTCATAAACAACAGAATGGAATGGAGTTTCATATACAATTCCATTTTCCATATAAATGCTATGAAATAAAAACATCCTCATTTCATCCTAATATCCGATTCCAATAAAAATGCTTCCTGCACTATTCATCAACAAAAATGGCAAATAAGGGATCCAAAACGACTGCTATAACTCAATATTACATACTGTAGCCAGGCATACCCAGGCATTCCCAACCGCGGTCCTCGAGACACACCAACAGTGCGGGTTTTAGTGATATCCAGGCTGCAGCACAGATGGTTAAATCAAAATAACTGAGCTACTAATTAAGTCACCTGTGCTGAAGCCTGGATATCGCTAAAACCTGCACTGTTATAGTGTGCCTTGAGGACCGAGGTTGGGAAACACTGCACTACCCTAATGAGTTACGTAGTACTATCAGCTGGAGGGGTCCATATGTAAGCGTACAGAAGCGGCTAGACGGTGGCAGTACTGCTGGTTTTAATCAGAATTATCATTGTCATCACTTATCTTCACAGCAGGCCTTCTTAAGGGGGGTACTCACGGAGTGATCGCTGCTTAAAATCTAAGCAATCTAACTAGATTGCTTAGATTTTAAGCAGTGATCACTCTGTGTGTACCCTCACAGCGATAGCGATGCGCAGCCCCGCGCATCGCTATCACTGGTTCTAGATTGGCCTGCATGCAGGCCAATCTAGCAGGTCGCTCACTTCACCCGCTGGGTGAAATGAGCGCCCCCCCCCCCCCCCCCCCCCCGTCTCGCCCCGCACGCTCAGCACACATCACTCCCCACATCTATCGGTGAGTACTGGCCTTAAGAAGCATAGCTGGGGATGTGTCAAAATCTCATCAGGTCACATCTCCAAAGGAATGTGCCATTTTATGTGTACATGCTCTAATTGTACGGTTTACAAATTGCCTACTCTCAGGTGTAACGGGGGATACGGTCGTTAGGTCGACACAGCTTAGGTCGACAGTCATTAGGTCGACCACTGAAGGTCAACAATGACATTAGGTCGACATGGGCATTAGGTCGACATGAGGTTTTTTTAAAAAGAAAATATTTTTGGACTTTTTCATATTTCCGATCCACGTGGATTTCAATTGGGAACGGTAAGCGAGCCATGCGAGGGGACACGGTGCACTAATTGGGTTCCCCGTCACTTTACAAAGAAAACGACACCAAAAAAAGTAAAAAAACTCATGTTGACCTTTTCACCTGTCGACCTAGTACATGTCGACCTAATGCCCATGTTGATCTAGTGCATGTCGACCTAATGCCCATGTCGACCTTCAGTGGTCAACCTAATGACTGTCGACCTAAGGTGCGTCGACCCAACGACCCATACCCTATAAGGGGCAGCTAGTCTAACATATACAAAGCTATAGATATGGACTTTGTATGCGTGCTCATTATACAAATGTGACTGTCTATGCTAATACTATGAAAATTTACATAAATCCAACTCTAATAAGGACCATTAAGGTTCAATTGTTGTAGCAAATGCAGCAGCTGTGTTTTTATTGTTTATTTCTTATTTGCTTTCTCAACCTTCACTACGCTTCAAATAAGGTATAATTTCTATAGAATAGAAAACCTAATGCACTAACCTATACACAGAACAATTTTACCCAAGATCCAAGCAACTTTATTACTTTCTCAGTGAAGAAATGATTTTGAGAACATCTGATTTCTAGTGTACACAGCAGTGATTTATCATTCCCTTCTGAACGATTATCCAAAGTCTCGTCACAAAGTTGACGTTATTAAGTAATAGGATTTTAATACCTACCAGTAAATCCTTTTCTCTTAGTCCGTAGAGGATGCTGGGGATGCTTCAAGAACCATGGGGTATAGACGGGATCCGCAGGAGACATGGGCACTTTAAGACTTTGAATGGGTGTGAACTGGCTCCTCCCTCTATGCCCCTCCTCCAGACTCCAGTTATAGGAACTGTGCCCAGGGAGACGGACATTTCGAGGAAAAGGATTTATTTAATTATTTTAAACTAAGGTGAGATACATACCAGCTAACACCTCCAACACGCCATACAACATGGCATTCAACAAACAACGCATGCAACGGCATGACCAACAACAGTCACAGATTGACTGAACTCAACGCAACATGAGCGTAACTATAACCAAACTGCAGATACAGCACGCACTGGGACGGGCGCCCAGCATCCTCTACGGACTAAGAGAAAAAGATTTATCGGTAGGTATTAAAATCCTATTTTCTCATACATCCTAGAGGATGCTGGGGATGCTTCAAGAACCATGGGGTTTATACCAAAGCTCTAGAACGGGCGGGAGAGTGCAGATGACTCTGCAGCACCGATTGACCAAACAAGAGGTCCTCATCGGCCAAGGTATCAAACTTGTAAAACTTCGCAAAGGTGTTTGATCCCGACCAAGTAGCAGCTCGGCAAAGTTGTAACGCCGAGACTCCACGGGCAGCCGCCCAGGATGAGCCCACCTTTCTGGTAGAATGGGCTTTCACCGATTTCGGTAACGGCAATCCAGCCGTAGAATGAGCCTGCTGGATCGTATTACAAATCCAGCGCGCAATAGTCTGCTTAGAAGCAGGAGCCCCAATCTTGTTGGGAGCCCACAGGACAAACAGAGCCTCTGTTTTCCCAATCTGAGCCGTTCTGGCGACATAAATTTTCAAAGCTCTGACCACATCAAGAGACTTCGACTCCGCCAAGGCGTCAGTAGCCACTGGCACCACAATAGGCTGGTTTACGTGAAACGATGAAACCACTTTTGGTAGAAATTGCTGACGAGTTCTCAACTCCGCTCTATCTGCATGGAAGATTAAATAGGGGCTTTTGTGAGACAAAGCCGCCAACTCAGACACCCGCCTTGCGGATGCCAAGGCCAACAGCATGACCACTTTCCAAGTAAGGAATTTTAACTCAACCTTGCGCAAAGGTTCAAACCAATGTGATTGCAAGAATTGCAACACCACATTAAGATCCCACGGTGCCACAGGAGGCACAAATGGAGGTTGTATGTGCAGCACGCCTTTTACGAAGGTCTGAACTTCTAGAAGAGAAGCCAATTCTTCCTGAAAAAAGATCGACAAGGCCGAAATCTGTACTTTAATAGACCCTTACTTCTGGCCCGCTTCAACACCTGTTTGTAGGAAATGGAGCAAACGCCCCAGGTGAAATTCTTCCATAGGAGTCTTCTTGGATTCACACCAAGACACATATTTCCTCCAAATACGGTGGTAATGCTTTGCCGTTACTTCTTTTCTAGCCTGAAGAAGTGTGGGAATGACTTCACTGGGAATACCCTTTCGGGCTAGGATTTGGCGTTCAACCGCCACGCCGTCAAACGCAGCCGCGGTAAGTCCTGATACACGCACGGCCCCTGTTGTAACAGGTCCTCCTGAAGAGGAAGATCTGGATACCAGGCCCTTTTTGGCCAATCCGGAACAATGAGGATCGCCGGAACCCTTGTTCTTTTTATAATTTTTATCACCTTTGGAATGAGTGGAAGTGGAGGGAACACATATACCGATGGAAACACCCACGGTGTCACTAGGGCATCCACCGCTATCGCTTGAGGGTCCCTTGACCTGGAACAATATCTCTGAAGTTTCTTGTTGAGGCGGGACGCCATCATGTCTACTTGAGGAACTCCCCATCGACTTGTCACTTCTGCAAAGACCTCTGGATGAACACCCCACTCTCCTGGATGGAGATCGTGTCTGCTGAGGAAGTCTGCTTCCCAGTTGTCCACTCCTGGAATGAAGACTGCTGACAGAGTGCTGGCATGTCTTTCCGCCCAGCGAAGAATCTTCGTGGCCTTGGCCATCGCCGCTCTGCTCCTTGTTCCGCCTTGGCGGTTTATGTACGCCACCGCTGTCACGTTGTCTGACTGAATCAAGACAGGCAGACCTTGATGTTCTGCTTGCAGTATGTCGTTGTAAATGGCTCTTAATTCCAGAATGTTTATGTATAGACAAGCTTCCTGGCTTGACCACTTTCCCTGAAAGTTTCTTCCCTGTGTGACTGCTCCCCAGCCTCGGAGGCTTGCATCTGTGGTCACCAGGATCCAATCTTGAATCCTTAACCTGCGTCCCTCCAGAAGGTGAGAACTGTGCAGCCACCACAGAAGGGAGATTCTGGTCCTGGAAGATAGAATTATTTTCCGGTGCATGTCCAGGTGAGACCTGGACCACTGGTCCAACAGGTTCCACTGAAACACCCTGGCATGGAACCTGCCATACGGAATGGCCTCGTAGGCCGCCACCATCTTCCCCAGCAACCGAGTGCATTGAAGAACTGACACCTTTGCCGGTTTCAGAATCTGTTTTACCATGTTCTGTATTTCCAGAGCTTTTTCCACTGGAAGAAAAACTCTCTGCAATTCTGTATCCAGAATCATACCCAGGAACGACAGCCGTGTCGTCGGATCCAACTGTGATTTTGGTAAATTTAGGAGCTAACCATGTTGTTGCAGAATCGTCAGTGAAAGGGCAACATTCTTCAGCAATTGCTCTTTGGACCTCGCCTTTATGAGGAGATCGTCCAAGTACGGGATAATTGTGATTCCCTGCTTGCGCAGGAGAACCATCATTTCCGCCATTACTTTGGTGAAAATCCTCGGAGCCGTGGACAGACCAAACGGCAACGTCTGAAACTGGTAATGACAATCCTGCACAGCAAATCTCAGGTAAGCCTGATGTGGAGGATATATGGAGACATGCAAGTAGGCATCTTTTATGTCGACCGACACCATAAAATCCCCCTCTTCCAGACTGGAGATCACTGCTCGGAGAGATTCCATCTTGAATTTTAATTTTTTTAGAAAGAAATTGAGGGATTTTAGGTTCAGAATCGGTCTGACTGAGCCATCCGCCTTCGGGACCACGAACAGGCTCGAATAAAAGCCTTCCCCCTGTTGTGACGGGGGCACTGTGACAATTACTTAATTTTGACACAACTTTAGTATCGCAGCGCTTACTATCTCCCTTTCTCGAAGAGAAGCTGGCAAGGCCGATTTGAAAAATCGGTGAGGGGGCACGTCTTGAAACTCCAACCTGTATCCTTGGGTTACTATTTCTACTATCCAAGGATCCAGGTCCGAGTGCACCCAGACCTGACCGAAGAGTTGGAGACGTGCCCTCACCGGTGCGGACTCCCGCAGAAGAGCCCCAGCGTCATGCGGTGGATTTGGTAGAAGCCGGAGAGGACTTCTGCTCTTGGGAACTTGCCACAGCCTGTGACCTTTTTCCCCTTCTTCTCCCCCTCACAGCAAGGAAGGAGGACCCACGTCCTTTTTTGAACTTATTGGGCCGAAAGGACTGCATCTGATAGTGAGGCGATTTCTTCTGCCGTGCAGGAACATAAGGTAAAAATGAAGACTTACCCGCAGTAACCGTAGACACCAGGTCAGTGAGGCCGTCACCAAACAAGACCCTACCGTTAAACGGTAGAGACTCCATCGCCTTCTTAGAGTCAGCGTCAGCATTCCATTGATGAATCCACAATGCTCTCCTTGCTGAGACTGCCATGGCATTGGCCCTTGATCCCTTACAGCTTCTTTTAAATATGCTGCAGCATCCCTGATGTGACCCAGAGTCAAAAGCACACTACCCCTGTCTAGGGTATCTACCTCAGATGACAAGTTATCTGCCCACTTTTCAATAGCGCTAGTCACCCATGCCGAAGCAACGGCAGGCCTGAGTAGCGACCCTGTAGTGACATAAATGGATTTTAGTGTATTTTCCTGCTTACGATCCGCAGGATCCTTTAGGGCTGCCGTGTCAGGGGACAAAAGCTCCACCTTTTTGGACAGACGCGATAAAGCTTTGTCCACCGTGGGGATTGACTCCCACCTTTCCCTGTCCCCAGAGGGGAACGGATATGCCACTGGAATTCTTTTGGGAACATGTATCTTCTTGTCAGGAGTTTCCCAAGCCTTTTCAAAAAGTGCGTTCAGTTCATGAGAGGGAGGAAACGTTACCTCATGTTTCTTTCCTTTAAACATACAGACCCTCGTATCAGGAACAGCAGGGTCCTCCGTGATATGTAATACGTCTTTTATCGCCACAATCATGTACTGAATACTCTTAGCCAGTTTTGGATGTAATCTGGCATCACTATAGTCGACACTGGAATCAGAGTCCGTGTCGGTATCTGTATCTGCTATCTGGGTAAATGCACGTTTCTGTGACCCCAAAGGGGTCTGGACCTATGACAAAGCATCCTCCATGGATTTCCTCCATGTCTGGTTCTTAGACTCAGATTTATCAAATCTCTTAGTCAACCTAGTCACAATTGCGTTTAAAACACTCAACATATTCACCCAATCATCCGTCGGCGGTGCCGACACGGCCACTCTCACAGAATTTTCTCTCCCCACTCCAGCCTCCTCCTGGGAAGAGCATTCAGCCTCAGACATGTCAACACACATGTATCGACACCCACAACCACACTGGGGCTATACACACTGAAGATATCACATAACAGGTGTTTTTACTTACAGTGTCCTATGCTGTATGGTTCATCACTTGAAAGAGGATATCTGGGTATCTGCAGATCGTAATCTGTCTCCAATTGCGGTCCCTGGCCTCCCCTCCAGTCTCGCTCCTCCCCGCGATAACTATTATCACCAACATCCTCTACATATGGATTATGGTGGAATGAAGAGTTCTGTCTGGATGAGGGTCTGCTCTGCAGCCTACAAAAGAATGGGTATTCATTTTTCATAAAAGATTATGGAGCAATGAACATACAGTCAGAATAAAGGGTAAACATAATAGTTCCCGGCGAGTCTGCCCAATGTTTTAAAGTAGTATTCATTTAAGAGGCAAAATTAAATCGATTTTTTTTTTAAAAAGATTGCTACTTTAGAATGTTGGGCAGACTCACCGGGAAGCTGCCGATGTCTGCAGTTTGCAAGCTACATTTATCCCTAAGAATACATTTATAGATCCATAGCCAGATGACTCATCAGTTAGCAAATACATCCATAAGCCATACTTATAAATTATTATATATTTAGTTTAGCATAGGGCCATAGAGATAAAGTCGCACATTAATTAGAGGTGGTTGTAAAACTGCGAGTGTTATGTACATGCCAAAGTGTTTCTGTACACTTATGATTCTGCTGCTCGGTTTTCAGTTGATCATACACTAAAATATGTGCAGTTTGAAATCCAGAGTATTGTTATCTATCATCATATTCATCAACGACACAGTAATACACACCAGGCCTGTGGGATGTTTAATGCATGCATCCTATAAGGTACTGTATATTTTAAGGATACATGTATGTCAAACTCTAAAACATGGTTAAATTGTGTTCCCATGTCATTACTGTACTAAGCTTGTAAGTTACCTCCCATGCAAAAAATCTTCAAGTGCAGGATGCCATGGTCTAAGATAAAGTTGAGACAAAAAACTTAACTCATCCACGTCCACTGTGCGCCAAATTGTAGGAAAAGTTGAAAATTCTATTTTTATGAAGCACAAATGGTTTTTAATTCCAACTCAATCAGGCCCTTTCTGTTGCACTTCATGTGTAACGCTAAACTCTTTTAGGCTTACTGTATGCTCAAATGCAGACAACAATGTCATTTTAGTACAAAATACCAGCTACAAGCCAATCTGCCTATAGTATGCTGTACTTTATAAACTAACCTAAATAAGCTGAATACATAAATGACATATTTGGGATAACTATATAGTGGGTCAGTTTCTTTCTGCGTGTTCCAAACTGTGACACATCACATGCCGTTTTTAACTCAACCCCACAGGATAAAATCAAATTTGAATTATTCATTATTTATTACAAAATTGATACTTGATTATACTAAAGGGAGCAATTTTTATTAGCTATTACAACTACAGGGGGGGTTATATAAATTACTTTGCTATCGGTGGAATGCAAAATTATTTATACCTAAATGGTTATTACACACAGTTTTTGCAGTAGTCTGGTAAGTGGGAATACTGGGGGAAATGTATTATAGCAGCACGGATCGTGCCGCTACAGCACTTCCTGCTTCACCTCATTACCAAGGCAAAGCAGGAAGCTACATCAGCAAGATGTATTAACATCTTATCTGCCAGAGCGTGAGAGTAAAAACTCCCCCCTCTGGCAATCCCCTACAGAACAGTCTTTCCACCTGGCCGGCACCTCTGGGCATGCGCGAGATCTCGCTACTATCACGAGATCGCATGTGTAGCCCAGAGCCGGCAGCTGCCACAGCCGGGAACAGCGCTGTCCCTGGCTGCAGTGAATGGGCAATGACACCTGCAGCTGCCGAAGAGGGGAGATATATTATAGTGGCACAGATCGTGCCGCTACAGCACTTCCTTGTCTGCCATAGCGGGGTAGTGAAAAATCCCCCCTCCAGCGATGTTTAGTTAGTGCCCAGGTGGGTTAAGATTTATTTTTATGTTTTGTAGTGCACAATAAGACTAGCCATGGCTTGATTACACTAACACTCTGGACTGGTGTGCTGTTTTCCTAGCTGCTGTGTGTTTGGAGGTGCCCATCTACCCCAGGAGAGAGCACCCTTATCCCGACTCGTCACAATTAGGAATGATGTTTTGGAGATTTAAAGGAGAATAGATTGTTATGATGTTTTGCAATGTACCAATGACTAACAAGACTACCGGCGTCAGCATTGTGACTGGTGGGATCCCCACAGGCCGTCTGGTGATTGCCTCCCGTGTGTAATAACTTACTTAAGCCATTGTCTTTTTGCAGGGGTTTTAAGTCATATACACTTTGATGTGCGGATTGCCATTGGTAGTTTGCTCAGGTTAGAAAATGCACAGATATCACCTGAAAACCTGTGTTAGTATTAGTACCCATTGGCGTGTACATACCCTCTGTCAATCTCCAGAGTCTCTGAGTCATGGTACGCAGCATTATAAAAGCCATCCCTGTAATTTAATGCCATGATAATGCTACTTCCTCTGCTCTGTACACAGGAATCTACTTTCTCAGAACTTCGTCCTCCACGCTATTCTGGGGAAAAAGGAGATATTATATCAGAGCTTTTTGGTCATTTACATCTCACCAATCTGTTTTGATGTAGTTAGGCAGCCTGTTTTTGGCTTGCTGGGGTTCAACAACAGCTGTCGAAAAACAGGTTGTCTACCGATATAAACATAAACATAGAATAATCTGTTAAAGAAAACTATTATAAAATTAACATAAGAATACATTAATTACAACTAATCATCATTATTTTGTATATTTGGTTATTATTAACACAAATAATAAAGATACAAATTATAGATAATAGGAATTTACTCACCGGTAATTCTATTTCTCGTAGTCCGTATTGGATGCTGGGTACTCCGTAAGGACCATGGGGTATAGACGGGCTCCGCAGGAGACTGGGCACTCTTAAAAGAAAGATTAGGTACTATATCTGGTGTGCACTGGCTCCTCCCTCTATGCCCCTCCTCCAGACCTCAGTTAGGGAAACTGTGCCCGGAAGAGCTGACATTACTAGGAAAGGATTTGGAATCCAGGGTAAGACTCATACCAGCCACACCAATCACACCGTACAACTCGTGATAACTATAACCAGTTAACAGTATGAACAATAACTGAGCCTCTCTCAACAGATGGCTCATACAATAACCCTTTAGTTAAGCAATAACTATATACATGTATTGCAGAGAGTCCGCACTTGGGACGGGCTCCCAGCATCCACTACGGACTACGAGAAATAGAATTACCGGTGAGTAAATTCTTATTTTCTCTGACGTCCTAGTGGATGCTGGGTACTCCGTAAGGACCATGGGGATTATACCAAAGCTCCCAAACGGGCGGGAGAGTGCAGATGACTCTGCAGCACCGAGTGAGCAAACTCAAGGTCCTCCTCAGCCAGGGTATCAAACTTGTAGAATTTTGCAAAAGTGTTTGAACCCGACCAAGTAGCAGCTCGGCAAAGTTGTAAAGCCGAGACCCCTCGGGCAGCCGCCCAAGAAGAGCCCACCTTCCTCGTGGAATGGGCTTTTACTAATTTAGGATGCGGCAGTCCAGCCGCTGAATGTGCAAGCTGAATCGTGCTACAGATCCAGCGAGCAATAGTCTGCTTTGAAGCAGGAGCACCCAGCTTGTTGGGTGCATGCAGGATAAATAGCGAGTCAGTTTTTCTGACTCTAGCCGTCCTGGAAACATAAAGTTTCAGGGCCCGGACTACGTCCAGCAACTTGGAATCCTCCAAGTCCCTAGTAGCCGCAGGCACCACAATAGGTTGGTTCAAACGAAACGATGATACCACCTTAGGGAGAAATTGGGGACGAGTCCTCCATTCTGCCCTTTCCATATGGAAGATCAGATATGGGCTTTTACATGACAAAGCCGCCAATTCTGACACACGCCTAGTCCAAGCTAAGGCCAAAAGCATGACCACTTTCCACGTGAGATATTTTAGCTCCACGGTCTTAAGTGGCTCAAACCAGTGGGATTTTAGGAATCCAACACACGTTAAGATCCCAAGGTGCCACTGGAGGCACAAAAGGGGCTGAATATGCAGCACCCCTGTAACAACGTCCGAACTTCAGACAGTGAAGCCAGTTCTTTTTGAGAGAAAAAGGGATAAGGCCGAAATCTTGGCCTTTATGAATCCTAATTTTAGGCCCATAGTCACTCCTGACTGTAGGAAGTGCAGGAATCGACCCCCCTGGAATTCCTCTGTAGGGCCTTCCCGGCCACACACCAAGCAACCTATTTTCGCCATATACAGTGAAAAAGTCTTGCTGTCACGTCTTTCCTAGCCTTTATCAGCGTAGGAATAACTGCATCCGGAATGCCCTTTTCCGCTAGGATCCGGCGTTCAACCGCCATGCCATCCAACGCAGCCGCGGTAAGTCTTGGATCAGACAGGGTCCCTGTTGCAACATGTCCTGACTGAGAGGCAGAGGCCATGGGTCCTCTGAGAGCATTTCTTGCAGTTCCGGGTACCGAGTCCTTCTTGGCCAATCCGGAGCAAAGAATATTGTTCACACTCCTCCGTTTATTACAATTCTCAGCCCTTGGGTCTGAGAGGAAGAGGAGGGAATATATAGACCGACTGGAACACCCACGGTGTTACTAGTGTGACCACAGCTATCGCCTGAGAGTCCCTTGACCCAGCGTAAAACCTTTTTTATCTTTTTATTGAGGTGGGACGCCATGTAGTCCACCTGAGGCAGTTTCCATCAATTTGCAAAACTGCGTGAAGACTTCCTGATGAAGTCACCACTTTCCCGGGTGGAGGTCGTGTCCACTCCCGGAATGAACACTGCTGACAGTGCGCTTACTTGATTCTCCGCCCAGCGAAGAATTCTGGTGGCTTCTACCCTCGCCACCCTGCTCCTTGTGCCGCCCTGGCGGTTTACATGAGCCCCTGCGGTCTGACTGGATCAGAACCGGTTGGTCGCGAAGCAGGAACTCCGCTTGACTTAGGGCGTTGTATATGGCCCTTAGTTTCAGGATATTGATGTGAAGGCAAGTCTGTTGGCTTGACCACAAACCTTGGAATTTTCTTCCCTGTGTAACTGCCCCCCACCCTCGGAGGCTTGCATCCGTGGTCACCAGGACCCAGTCCTGAATGCCGAATCTGCGGCCCTCGAGAAGGTGAGCACTCCGCAGCCACCACAGGAGAGACACCCTGGCCCTGGGGGATAGGGTGATTAACCGATGCATCTGAAGATGCGATCCGGACCACTTGTCCAGTAAGTTCCATTGTCCTTGCATGGAACCAGCCGAAGGGGATGGCCTCGTATGATGCCATCATCCTTCCAAGGACTCGAGTGCAGTGATGCACTGACACCTGTTTTGGTTTTCAATGGATTCCTGACCAGTGTCATGAGCTCCTGAGCTCTCTCTATCGGGAGATAAACCCTCTTCTGGTCTGTGTCTAGGATCATGCCTAGGCGAGGCAGATGAGCTGTAGGAACCAACTGCGACTTCGGACTATATAGAATCCAGTCGTGTTGCCGTTTCACTTCCAGAGAAGGTGATACGCTGTCCAGCAACTGCTCTCTTGATCTCGCTTTTATGAGATCATCCAAGTATGTGATAATAGTGACACCTTGCTTCCGCAGGAGCACCATCATATCCGCCATTACCTTGGTGAAATTGGTAATGACAATCCCGTACAGCAATTCTGAGGTACGCCTGATGAGGTATATAAATGGGGACACGAAGGTATGCATCCCTTATGTCCCGATTCATTTCAGGCTTGCAATGACCGCTCTTAGCGATTCCATCTTGAACCTAAACCTTTTCAGGTATATGTTCAGGGATTTTAATACAATATGGGTCTAACCGAACCGTCTGGTTTCGGGATTATAACATGGTCGAATAATAACACCCTCTTGTTGAAGGAGGAGACCCATGACCACCACCTGTTGAAGATACAATTTACGAATTGCAGTTAACACTGGCTCCCTCTCTTGGGGGGAAGCCCGCCGGGTCCTCGGTGAGGGGGCATCTTCTCACAGTCCAGCCTGTATCCCTGCGATACAATTTCTATTGCCCAGGGATCTAACAGGGAGTGAACCCGCTTGTGGCTGAACTTACGAAGGCGTGTCCCCACCGGGCCTAGCTCCGCCTGTGGAGCCCCAGCGACATGCGGTGGATTTTTGTAGAGGCCGGGGAGGACTTCTGTTCCTGGGGACTAGCTGTGTTGTACAGCTTCTTTCCTCTGCCCCCGGCTCTGACAAGAAAAGACGCACCTCAGACTTTCTTGTTTCTTTATTCGAAAAGCTGCATTTAATAATGTCGTGCTTTCCTAGGCTGTGCAGGAATATAAGGAAAAATATCAGAATTACCAGCTATAGCTGTGGAGACCAGGCCCGAGAACCTTTCTCCACACAATCCTCAGCCTTCCATATGCCTCTTAAGTCGGCATCATCTGTCCAATGTATATTCTACAGGACACGTCAAGCAGAAATCGACATAGCTTTTGTCTCTAGGACCCAGTATACTCATGTCCCTTTGGGCATGCTTTATAATTATATATCTATCACTTAAGACAACATCTTAAAATATTTATATGCATACTAGGGTCTCAATCTCTGCTGATAAGGTACCTGTCCACGCTGCCACAGCGCTATAAACCCATGCCGACACAATCGCCGGTCTGGGTAGTATACTAGAATGTGCACACTATCTGCAGGATCCCTGAGAATAGCTAGTGCAAACAGGACACCCAAGGAGAAGATTCTCAACACATCCTGGCCCTAGTGGGGAAAGGATACAGCCTGAGAATTCTCTTGTGGGAAGCTGCCGTCTCTTGTCTGGAGATTCCCGCTCTTTTTCCTCATGAGAGGAGGGAAATTTACCTCAGCATTCTTCCCCTTAACATGTGTACTCTCGTGTCAGGGACAGATGAGTCATCAGTGATATGCAAATCATCTTTTATTCCAATAATCATATATTGAATATCTTTTAACCCTCTTGGCTGTAACTTTGCATTATCGTAGTCGACAGTGGAGTTAAACTCCGTGTCGATACTTTGTTATTTTGGATAGTGAACATAGAGAGACTCTGAAGGACTCTGTGACATAGGGACAGACCAGGGTAGATTTCCTTTCTGTTCCCTAACATTTTGAGCAATAATTTTACCTCAGCACTTACACATATCCAAACAGGTGTCGGCGTTGTCGACGGAGACACCCTCCCACACACATATCCGCTCTATCACCTCCTTAGAGGAGCCTTTTACCTCAGACATGTCGACACACGCGTACCGACACACCACACACACAGGGGATGCTCTATTTGAAGACAGTTCCCCCACCAGGCCCTTTGGAGAGACAGAGAGAGAGTATGCCAGCACACACCACAGCGCTATATAATACAGGGATGTACACTATACTGAGTGATTTTTCCCCTATAGCAGCTTATATACACAGTTTTGCGCCTAAATTTATGTGCCCCCCCCTCTCTTTTTTACCCTTTGTGTACCAGGATACTGCAGGGGAGAGCCTGGGGAGCTTCCTTCCAGCTGAGCTGTGAAGAGAAAATGGCGCCGGTGTGCTGAGGAAGAAGGCCCGGCCCCCTCAGCGGCGGGCTTCTGTCCTTTTATGTACTTTAATGACGGGGGTTAATGCACATATACAGTTTATCAGACTGTATTATGTGCTTTTCGCCAAGTAAGGTAATCTAATTGCTGCCCAGGGCGCCCCCCCCAGCGCCCTGCACCCATCAGTGACCGGAGTGTGTGGTGTGCTAAGGGAGCAATGGCGCACAGCTGCAGTGCTGTGCGCTACCTTAATGAAGACCGGAGTCTTCAGCCGCCGATTTTCAACTTCTCTTCGTTCTTCTGGCTCTGCAAGGGGGACGGCGGCGCGGCTTCGGGACCGGACGACCGAGGACTGGGCCTGTGTTCGATCCCTCTGGAGCTAATGGTGTCCAGTAGCCTTAGAAGCCCAAGCTAGCTGCAAGCAGGTAGGTTCGCTTCTCTCCCCTCAGTCCCACATAGCAGTGAGTCTGTTGCCAGCAGATCTCACTGAAAATAAAAAACCTAACAAATACTTTCTTTTCTAGGAAGCTCAGGAGAGCCCCTAGGGTGCATCCAGCTCTGGCCGGGCACAGATACTAACTGAGGTCTGGAGGAGGGGCATAGAGGGAGGAGCCAGTGCACACCAGATATAGTACCTAATCTTTCTTTTAAGAGTGCCCAGTCTCCTGCGGAGCCCGTCTATACCCCATGGTCCTTACGGAGTACCCAGCATCCACTAGGACGTCAGAGAAATAACAATTACCTATAGTATTCTAACTCACTGATGTCAGATCTTCTTCCGCTCAGTGATGTGTAACTAATAAACATGTTACAGGTATGTGACATTAGTATGTGATAATAGCAGAGCAGAATTCTAAATCTAAACTGAGCATATGAATGTATGGATCAATAGGTCGACCCTAATTCCATAATTAGGTCAACGGTCAATAGATCAACCCAGTGTCGGACTGGGGCATGAATGGCCCACCGGGGGGATGCAATGGTAGGGGCCCATGTTTTGGGGTGTGGCAGAGCAGAGACGGCCCTAACCAATTTGATGCCCTAGGCAAGATTTTGGCTGGTGCCCCCTAGCACCACCGTTATTTCCGCCTCTGACCATGCGTCCCTTTCCCAGCACCATTACCCCTCACCCATCGCAGTCCTCATTTTGGTGCTGCTACCCCATATATTTTAAATAGGAACAGTGCGCACATTTGGTGCCCAGCTCAAAAAGGGGCGTGTTCTTGCTGGGAAGGGGCATGGCCACACAATAGTACCCCCAATTCAAATTACGCCACACAGTAGTGCAACTTTATTCACATTTTATCATATGATAGTGTCCCCTATTCACGTTACATCACACAGTAGTACCATGTTACTTTATATACATTATTCCACACAGTAGTGTCCCTTATTCACATTAGATCACACTGAATTGCTCCTTATTCACATTACATCACACCATATTGCTCTTTATTCACATTACACCACACAGTAGTGCCCGTCCTATACGTTACACCACACCAGGGGTTAAAGTGATCCAGAACAGGTCAGAACTGCGTTCCATTAGTTCCATTTGGAGACAGGACGCAGTTCTGCCTCCTCTGGCTCACCAAACCCGATGTGTGCCCGGCGCCACAGAGAGATGCCGGGCGCCCACTGAATTTGTGCTACCAGTGGGCGCTTTGCTTCCTCTCCACAATGGCAGCCAGAGGCAGGAGCCACTGGCGTTTCTATAATGGGTGCAGTGTGTGCGGTGCACACGGGCCCCAGAGTCCAGAGGGGGCCCCCATTGCACACACTGCACCCATTTTCTAAATACTCACCCCTCCGGAATCCCACGGTGATGTCCACGGCGGTATTAAAACTCTGTGAAAATGGCCCAGCGGCCATTTTCCCGGAGATCTGCGCATGCACAGTAGAGTCTGAGCACTAGAGTGCTCAGACTCTCAGCGCTGCCGGCAGAGAGGAAGGGGCCCGAACGGAGGAAGCTGCACCCGGGCCTCCTCCTCTCTTAAAGCGCCCCTGGCAGGAGCTCACTACTGAGCTCTGGCTTAGTTATAGCCCCTGTAGTTATAGCCCTTGCAGTTATGTCTCCAGTAGAAAAATGCATCTTATTTGCATTACTATGTGGCTAGGATGCACAAGCAGCTTCTGCTGAATAAAATGACATGCAGCATACCTATATTCTGTGTGCGACTGTGGCTGTATCTGCATACAAAATGCTACATTACAGTGATTTCCAGGAATACACTGTAACGTAGCATTTCGTATGCAGATACAGCCACAGTCACACACAGAATATAGGCATGCCACATATCATTTTAATCAGCAGAAGCTGCTTGTGCCCCTAGGCATACCAAATGCCCTGGGCATTTGCCTAGTTTGCCTATGCCTAGGGCCGACTCTGTGGCAGAGGCTTGGCTAACCATTAGAGAGTGCATGGTTTGGGCCCCTTGATAAATAGATGTAGTAAATGCTGATAGTGCATGCATGATAATGAATCAGATTAATAACAGCAATGCACTATAGAAAATACACCATAGTAATGTGCAGTATAAGGTAACATTTATAATGTATAATTCAAGTGCACAGTCTGAAACTTGATCCCTAAAGGAGCAGGTGGGCCCCCAGGCAGTGGGGCACACCGGTGGTTTCCCCTGTACCCCTGTGGGCCAGGCCAACCCTGGGTCGACCCCATGTGGTCGACTTGGCATAAGTCAACTGAGTCAAAAGGTTGACACGTGAAGAAGTACAACATGGAAACGGTCGACACAGCAAACGAACAATACAACTTTTTAAAGTTTTTTTTGTGTCATTTTGTTTGTCAAACCACACGTGACCCCAATTAATATACCTTGCTTCGGGTACTATTCCTAATCATAGTCCACGTAGATGGTTAAAGATAAAAAAGTTGAAGAAAAAAAAGAAGAACTTGTGTCGACCATATATTGTTAACTATTTGAACCTGTCAACTTATTGCACCTGTCGGACCTTCAGCACTGTCTACCTTTAACATGTCATTGTCAGCCTATTGACTGTCGACCTAATTATGGTCAAGCTATCATCCGGATACTGAGTGTATGGCAGGGGTGGGCATAATACATTCCCCTCCGATGCTCATCTTCCTACCCAGTGTCATGTGGGACCCGACAGGCAATTGTGTCTGGCAAGTTGACTCATAGTCAGCGGTGGATTAAACATGATTTACATAGTGGCAGCGGAGGCAGTGTTATTGTACAGAGCAACACAAACTCATCAGGTCTAGGTGTACTGCGACTACTTATGGCCATTGGAAACCGATTATTGCCAATCAGTAATGTTTCTGACCATATGAAGATACTTCTGCATCTGTTGCCGGGATTGTGATAGTTGACACCAATGCATGCTTCTTTCCGGTGGCTACTAAATTGGCTGGCTTCCAGAAGGAAAAACTCATTGAGAGCACAGCAGAGCTACTTTGCACAGGCACAACCTTCAGCTGCCCACTGAGCATGGACGATATAAAACCATCAATGGTTAAACCAGTGAATGGTTTACATGCAATGGCTACATGCCATGGTAAGGTGTGCCGTAATGGCCTCCTTCTAATTGCCATCCATAGCTACCATACCTGCAGCACAACTACATCTATGCATTGGGTGGATTACCAGCAAAGGAACAAGACTTCATCAAATCTGGTCACACCTATCAACCAATCAGTTTGTGGCTTTAGATGTAGCTCCACCTCCTTGAGCCGTTACAAAACATTAAGGAGCTGGAGGTCACTGTGTAGGAAGATGAGCATCATATGGAGGGGAAAGTATCAAACCATCTAAAGAGTGAAGAAGTGGACAAGTGGAGAAGTTGTATATAGCTTCTACATATTCATTTATAGAATTAACTTATTAAATGCTAGCTATGAGCAAATTCTTTACTTGTCCACCTCTCCATTCTTTAGAAGGTTTGATACATTTCCCTATGGAGGGGTGCTGCAGTGACTGTACTGTACTGTATGATCACCTTGCAAACACGTCATCTGTCAAGTGAGTTACTTCTGTTGTCTCAGATTGGTAATGATTCCATATCTAAGTACTGAAATCATGCCAACAAACACCAGCCAGACCTTTACTCTTTGCAGCAAATGTGTGATGTTATTACCCTAAATCAAACTGCAGGAAGGCTGTATTACTTGGGAAACCTGCCTGAACTGTAAAAACAAAGCGCCTTGTTTTTACTTGCATGATACTTCCTTATTAGACCACCAAAAAGTTTTTTACAGATGTTAAAAAATTTCTATATATATATCAAACTAAAATAATGATAAGGTCACTTTTTTTTTTTTTAAGAATGTATTTTTATTGTTTATACATTTTATTGGTAAAAGCAATGGCTACAATCACATAATTGATTCAACTCAAAACTTTTACTATCAAATACTCAGTTTGTACCACTTTATATGATGTAGCTCTGATGTGCTGTTAGTTACTGTTATACGTTCTATAAAACATTAATGAGACTTATAGGAAAAGAGCAAAATGTAACAAATTTTCCACTTATTTAAGTATTATATTTTTATTTGTAAGGCACCACAAGCTCTGTAGCACTGTACAAAGGGATAAGACAAGAAATTCAGACTAATACAGACTTAATTCAAGCGAACATTTAGCATATTATGTAGTGAGGGACCTACTCATACAAGCTTACACTCTATAGGGGACATAGGTGGACACAATGGAGAGATGAGGGAAGAGACTGCAGAGGTAGGCCGGTTACACATCAGAACGATGTGTAACCGGCTGATCCGGTGGACGACGGGACCCTGCATCGGCAAAAGGGCTAAGAAGCGACGGAGGATGCCATGCTGCATTTACGGTTAGGCACCACTGTATGATTCTGTTTTTGTACAAAGCTAACCCTGGTGTATATTTGTGTTGTTGTATGATGAAAAGCAGATTATAAGCCCCATGTTAGCATGAATAAAATGATGTTTACAGCAGAAAATGAAGCAAACGTTACAAGCTATTTTGTCCTTGCCAGCTTCAGCACTGCAGTCCCTCTGAGCAGCACATGCTTTTCAGCATAAGTTTCAGCAGCATATCCTGTCACCTATTTCTCAGCTGGAAAAAGCATGCTTGTGTGATGGAGTCCTATTACTTTATACACCATGCTCTAAAATAAAGTATCCTTTTGCATACGATGGATCGTATTCGATCCCAGTCATGGCTGCGGGATCCGACAAATCCTTGTGGCAGCCATGACGATCTCTGGATCCGATCCGATGCGCGCGGGACTGTGCGTCGGATTGGGATCGGAGATAAAACACATATGATGTGATACTATTTACACAATTTATCGGCCCGATGGGTCGAAAACATGTGAAAAAGGGCCATATAGTATAAGTGTTTGGGCACCTTAACACTTTACAATTAAATAGTAAATGATGTGCTACATTATTTATTTTCAGGTTCCTGTCTCCTTCCTTTCTTTTTAAATAGCATGATAATAAGAATAAGGAGACAGATTCAGGAGGTATTCTAGTGATGTATAAAGTCACTGTGGTGTTTTTTATATAAACACATACAGTACCGCAGGGCCACAAAATTCCAAATTTCTTTTTCTCAGTACAACAGACAGGTAAGACAACTAACTAGTTAAAAAGATCTGATATGTTATCCAACAGGAAATGTACACGCTTTGTGTAAGGTGATTTACCAGGAAGGAAAAAAGTTGACTTTGTGTTGACGATTGCCCAGCCCTATCACATATTCAACAAGTACACGGATGTAAACTCAATTCAGGTAGTATTAGTGAAGAACATGTAAATACTGTATATTAAGTGATATGGCCACTTTTTTTTTAGAGATTGGCTTGTGCCAAAATCCTACTTTGACAAAGGCATGTTTGAAAAAATCTGTGTTGTAAATTGTCAACCCTAGTTCTAAACATTTAAAATAAAGCATAGCATTTACAGTGTATATTTTTCCACATACATGTGATTCAGTACCTGTTAAAGAGCTCTTGGTCAGACAAAGCAACATATTATGGGACCATGGAAGCTCAAAGGGATACAGCACTATTCCCAATTATGCAGTATAACATGCTTAGCTAGTGACACATGGAAGGACATGGGCTGCTTCTGCCTAACAACCAGGGATTGGATCTAATCATACAAATCGATGGCAGTTGTAGCCAATGTTTTCAGTGTGGGGGCTGAGGGACAATAGAATAGAGCACATGTTCTCAAACTCGGTCCTCAGGACCTCACACGGTTCATGTTTTGCAGGTCACCTGTAGATTTTAAAAATGTGACAGTTGGTGATACACAGTGCAGCTGCTGGGTGACATGGAAAACGTGAACCGTGTGGGGTCCTGAGGACCGAGTTTGAGAACCACTGGAATAGAGGACTACTCCTCCATGTTCACCATACATTTTTCAACCAATTGATATAAAAAGTGTCTCTAAAGCATATCAATATACTGCAGAGGTGATGGATAAAATTAGCATGTGTACAGATAGCCTATGGCACAGATGTAAGGTGAACTAGCAGATCTAGCTGCCATTCAAAATTCCCTATGATTTACTATGTACAAGCAGAGGTGTAGCTCAGTGCCATGGTGCCCGGAGTAAGGGTATGTTTTGTCCCCCTGCACTGAATTGGGGGCCTAGCCAACATATGGTGTTGAAAAGAAACAATATTTAAAAATCCTAAATTTGTGACAGGGCCGGTTCTAGACCTTGTGGAGCTCAGGGCAAAAGTTTCCTTTGGGTGCCCCCCATGTTTAAAATAGGATCAGTGCATGCTGAAGGCTTGTAAGAACAATATCGATGCAGTACAGCTGGCGTAATAGTTAGTATTACTGCCTCATAGTGCTGAGGTCATTCCCACCATGGCCCTAACTGTGTGGAGTTTATATATTCTCCCCGTGCTTGTGTGAGATTCCTCCCACAATACAAAAATATACTGGGAGGTTAATTGGCTCCCAATTGTGTGTGTGGGGTAAGGAATATATATTGTAAACTCCCATGGGGCAGGGACTGATGTGAATGGCAATATATTCTCTGTAAAACGCTGCGGAATATATGTGCACCATATAAATAACAGGTAATAATAAATAAATAAATAATAGCTTCATTGGGAAACCACAGAATAGTACCAATTCACTTTACACCGCTCAGTAGTGTCCGTTATTCACATTACACCACACAGTAGAGCCCCTTATACACGTTAATTCACACAGTAGAGCCCCTTATACACATTACACCATGGTAGAGCCGCAATGGAAGTAGCTGTATTTAACTATTTACTTGTTTCATTGAAATAAATTAAAAACAATATCTATGCCCCGACTGACCTGACCTCACAACCCCCCTATTCTTCAATGAAAATAATGCCCCAAATGTGATCCCCCTGAGATCTGATAATCTCTCAATGCCTCAGTAAAAATAATACCCTAGAACTGCCATCCCAGTTCTGATAATTCCACTAGGCTTCAACGAACATAATGTCCCAGAATTGCCTGAGGGGCAGTGAGCGCTGCACCGCAGCAGCCTGAGAGGCAAAGAGAGGTGCTTGAACAGCCTGCGAGACAGTGATGTGCTGCAGTTTCTAATGCAGAGAAAAGTGCTGCAGTAGCTGGGTCAGAGAGAGTTGTTGCAAAGACAGGTGCAGAAGCAGCAGCTGGGACAGAGAGAGGTGCTGCAGCATCAATGTATAGAGAAGTGTTGCAGCAGCCAAGGCAGAGAGAGGTGCTACAGAAGCATGGGCAGAGAGAACTGCTGCAGCATCTGAAGTAGAGACATGTGCTGCAGCTTCCAGAAAAGAGAGAGGTGCTGCAGCAATGGGGGCAGAGAGTGGTACTGCAGGACAGAAGTAACCCTGCTGCACAGCTACAAGCAGACAGCGAGACATACTGTATAAATAGGGCGGGCAAAGCTCCGGCATGTGCCGGCTGTCAGTGTCTCCAGCTGTCACTTCTGGCCTGCCCTGTTCCCTACCTAGTCTCAGAGTCCGGGTCAGTGTGCGCCCCTCTGCTTCTCCTCCTCCTGCTTTGTGGCTGCCAGTACAGTGGCACACAGGAAGGGGATGGTGGCGGGTGGCAGTGCGCCCTCTAACTTTTTTGGCGCCAGGAGCTCGCGCTTCACTGGAGCCACCCTCGCTACACCCCTGTTACTTTACTAAAAAATATTTTGAACATCCCAAACACAAAATCACTGCATGAATCAATAGCAAAAATTAGATTTTAAACTTTGATTAACTGCTAATTGCTGCCCTCAAATCCTTTTACCCAGGTCTGATTCTGGAGGATGTCATGTAACACTTAGAGGCGATTCTCTTAGATGTGAATTGCCCCACACATAATATTACCACACGAAATGTAGGCAAGTGCTGTACAATTTACATGAGGGTGTGCTTAGCCCAAATGTATGAATTTAGGGCCTAATTCAGCATGGGTTGTAGATATTTAGGGTTGCCCTCTGCCTACGCAGCCTAGCTGCTAAGGCAGACAGCAACCCGCCATGTTTAAGCTTGCAGCGGCTGCGTGTGACGTCATGCAGCCCACCTGTGTTGTCCGGACCGCTCCCCTAAAACGTGGCCACAACGCCCCCTCCCGCCCCTCAAATGCCTCTGCTTGTCAATCAGGCAGAGGCGTTCCCACATATGAGATGTTGTTGCAGTGCGCCTTCTGCGCATGCACACACTGCAGAGGGCTTCAGAATGACAATGCTGTCGGAGCAGCGTTCCATGCTGAATTAGGCACAAAGCCAGGTATGGTTAGATGGAATTCCACGTGCCTAAATTTCATATCGAAAAAATAAGAATTTACTTACCGATAATTCTATTTCTCGTAGTCCGTAGTGGATGCTGGGGACTCCGTCAGGACCATGGGGTTTAGCGGCTCCGCAGGAGACAGGGCACAATAATAAAAGCTTTAGGATCAGGTGGTGTGCACTGGCTCCTCCCCCTATGACCCTCCTCCAAGCCTCAGTTAGGATACTGTGCCCGGACGAGCGTGCATAATAAGGAAGGATATTGAATCCCGGGTAAGACTCATACCAGCCACACCAATCACACCGTACAACCTGTGATCTGAACCCAGTTAACAGCATGATAACAACGAAGGAGCCTCTGAAAAGATGGCTCACAACAAGAATAACCCGATTTTTGTAACAATAACTATGTACAAGTATTGCAGACAATCCGCACTTGGGATGGGCGCCCAGCATCCACTACGGACTACGAGAAATAGAATTATCGGTAAGTAAATTCTTATTTTCTCTAACGTCCTAAGTGGATGCTGGGGACTCCGTCAGGACCATGGGGATTATACCAAAGCTCCCAAACGGGCGGGAGAGTGCGGATGACTCTGCAGCACCGAATGAGAGAACTCCAGGTCCTCCTCAGTCAGGGTGTGCCCCTGACCAAGTAGCAGCTCGGCAAAGTTGTAAAGCCGAGACCCCTCGGGCAGCCGCCCAAGATGAGCCCACTTCCTTGTGGAATGGGCTTTTACTGATTTTGGCTGTGGCAAGCCTGCCACAGAATGTGCAAGCTGAATTGTACTACAAATCCAGCGAGCAATCGTCTGCTTAGAAGCAGGAACACCCATCTTGTTGGGTGCATACAGGCTAAACAGCGAGTCAGATTTTCTGACTCCAGTCGTCCTGGAAACATATATTTTCAGGGCCCTGACAACGTCAAGTAACTTGGAGTCCTCCAAGTCCCTAGTAGCCGCAGGTACCACAATAGGTTGGTTCATGTGAAAAACAGAAAACACCTTAAGGAGAAATTGAGGACGAGTCCTCAATTCTGCCCTGTCAGAATGAAAAATTAAGTAAGGGCTTTTATATGATAAAGCCGTCCATTCTGACACACGCCTGGCTGAAGCCAGGGCTAATAGAATCTTCACCTTCCATGTGAAATATTTTAATTCCACAGTGGTGAGTGGATCAAACCAATGTGACTTTAGGAAACTCAAAACAACATTGAGATCCCAAGGTGCCACTGGGGGCACAAAAGGAGGCTGTATATGCAGTACCCCTTTTACAAACGTCGGAACTTCAGGCACTGAAGCCAGTTCTTTCTGGAAGAAATTCGACAGGGTCGAAATTTGAACCTTAATGGACCCTAATTTTAGGCCCATAGACAGTCCTGTTTTCAGGAAATGTAGGAAACGACCCAGTTGGAATTCCTCTGTAGGGACCTTCTTGGCCTCACACCACGCAACATATTTTCGCCAAATGCGGTGAAAATGTTTTGCGGTTACATCCTTCCTGGCTTCGACCAGGGTAGGGATGACTTCATCTGGAATGCCCTTTCAGGATCCGGCGTTCAACTGCCATGCCGTCAAACGCAGCCGCGGTAAGTCTTGGAACAGGCAAGGCCCCTGCTGGAGCAGGTCCTCTCTTAAAGGTAGAGGCCACGGTTCTTCCGTGAGCATCTCTTGAAGTTCCGGGTACCAAGTCCTTCTTGACCCATCCGGAACCACGAGTATCGTTCTTACTCATCTCCTTCTTATGATTCTCAGTACTTTTGGTATGAGATGCATAGGAGGGAACACATACCCTGACTGGTACACCCACAGTGTTACCAGAGCGTCCACCGCTATTGCCTGAGGGTCCCTTGACCTGGCGCAATATCTGTCTAGTTTTTTGTTCAGGCGGGACGCCATCATGTCCACCTTTGGTTTTTCCCAACGGTTTACAATCATGTGGAAGACTTCCCGCTGAAGTCCCCACTCTCCCGGGTGGAGGTTATGCCTGCTGAGGAAGTCTGCTTCCCAGTTTTCCACTCCCGGAATTAACACTGCTGAGAGTGTTATCACATGATTTTTCGCCCAGCGAAGAATCCTTGCAGTTTCTGCCATTTCCCTCCTGCTTCATGTGCCGCCCTGTCTGTTTACGTGGGCGACTGCCGTGATGTTGTCCCACTGGATCAATACCGGCTGACCTTGAAGCAGAGGTCTTGCTAAGCTTAGAGCCTTGTAAATTGCCCTTAGCTCCAGTATATTTATGTGGAGAGAAGTCTCCAGACTTGATCACACTCCCTGGAAATTTTTTTTTTTTTTTTCTTGTGTGACTGCTCCCCAGCCACTCAGGCTGGCATCCGTGGTCACCAGGACCCAGTCCTGAATGTCGAATCTGCGGCCCTTTCATAGATGAGCACTCTGCAGCCACCGCAGAAGAAAACACCCTTGTCCTTGGAGACAGGGTTATCCGCTGATGCATCTGAAGATGCGATCCGGACCATTTTCCCAGCAGATTCCACTGAAAGGTTCTTGCGTGAAATCTACCGAATGGGATCGCTTTGTAAGAAACCACCATTTTTCACAGGACCCTTGTGCAATGATGCACTGATACTTTTCCTGGTTTTAGGAGGTTCCTGACTAGCTCGGATAACTCCCTGGCCTTCTTCTCCGGGAGAAAACATCCTTTTCTGGACTGTGTCCAGAATCATTCCTAGGAACATTAGACGTGTCGTCGGAAAAAGCTGCGATTTTGGAATATTTAGAATCCACTCGTGCTGTCGTAGAACTACTTGAGATAGTGCTACTCCGACCGCCAACTGTTCTCTGGACCTTGCCCTTATCAGGAAAGCGTCCATATTTCTTTTAGGAAGAATCATCATTTCGGCCATTACCATGGTAAAGACCCGGGGTGCCGTGGACAATCCAAACGGCAACGTCTGAACTGATAGTGACAGTTCTGTACCACGAACCTGAGATACCCTTGGTGAGAAGGGCAAAATTTGGACATGTAGGTAAGCGTCCCTGATATCCAGTGACACCATATCGTCCTGGTTCGCTATCACTGCTCTGAGTGACTCCATCTTGATTTGAACCCTTGTATGTAATTGTTCAAATCTTTTAGATCTCACCGAGCCGTTTGGCTTCAGTACCACAATATAGTGTGGAATAATACCCCTTCCCTTGTTGTAGGAGGGGTACTTTGATTATCACCTGCTGGGAATACAGCCTGTGAATTTTTTCCCAATACTGCCTCCCTGTCGGAGGGAGACGTTGGTAAAGCAGACTTCAGGAACTTGTGAGGGGAAGACGTCTCGAATTTCCAATGTACACCTGGGATACTACGTGTAGGATCCAGGAGTCCACTTGCGAGTGAGCCCACTGCGTGCTGAAACTCTTGAGATGACCCCCCACCGCACCTGAGTCCGCTTGTATGGCCCCAGCGTCATGCTGCGGACTTGGCAGAAGCTGTGGAGGACTTCTGTTCCTGGGAATGGGCTGCCTGCTGCAGTCTTCTTCCCTTTCCTCTAACCCTGGGCAGATATGACTGGCCTTTTGCCCGCCTGCCTTTATGGGTACGAAAGGACTGAGACTGAAAAGACTGTGTCCTTTTCTGCTGAGATGTGACTTGGGGTAACAAAAGTGGATTTTCCAGCTGTTGCCATGGCCACCAGGTCCGATGGACCGCCCCTTTATACGGCAATACTTCCATGTGCCGTCTGGAATCTGCATCACCTGACCACTGTCGTGTCTATAAACATCGTCTGGCAGATATGGACATCACATCTACTCTTGATGCCAGAATGCAAATATCCCTCTGCGCATCTCGCATATATAGAAATGCTCTATAGTCAATAAAATATTGTTCCTGTCAAGGGTATCAATATTTTCAGTCAGGAAATCCGACCAAGCCCCCCCAGCGCTGCACATCCAGGCTGAGGCGATTGCTGGTCGTAGTATAACACCAGTATGTGTGTATATACTTTTTAGGATATTTTTCAGCTTCCTATCAGCTGGCTCCTTGAGGGCGGCCGTATCTGGAGACGGTAACGCCACTTGTTTTTATAAGCGTGTGAGCGCCTTATCCACCCTAAGGTGTGTTTCCCAACTCGCCCTCACTTCTGGCGGGAAAGGGTATACCTCCAATAATTTTCTATCGGAGGAAACCCACGTATCATCACACACTTTAATTTATCTGATTCAGGAAAAACTACAAGTAGATTATTCCCACCCTACATAATACCCATATTTGTGGTACTTGTAGTATCAGAAATATATAACACCTCCTTCATTGCCCTTAACATGTAACATGTGGCCCTAAAGGAAAATACGTTTGTTTCTTCACCGTCGACACTGAAGTCAGTGTCCGTGTCTGTGTCTGTGTCCACCAACTGAGGTAAATGGGCGTTTTTACAAGCCCCTGACGGTGTCTGAGACGCCTGGACAGGTACTAATTTGTTTGCCGGCCGTCTCATGTCGTCAACCGACCTTGCATCGTGTTGACATTATCACGTAATTCCTAAATAAGCCATCCATTCCGGTGTCGACTCCCTAGAGAGTGACATCACCAATACAGGCAATTTGCTCCGCCTCCTCACCAACATCGTCCTCCTACATGTCGACACACACGTACCGACACACAGCACACACACAGGGAATGCTCTGATAGAGGACAGGACCCCACTAGCCCTTTGGGGAGACAGAGGGAGAGTTTGCCAGCACACACCAAAAACGCTATAATTATACAGGGACAACCCCTTATACAAGTGTTTTCCCTTATAGCATTTTTATATATGTAATCATATCGCCAAATAAGTGCCCCCCCTCTCTGTTTTAACCCTGTTTCTGTAGTGCAGTGCAGGGGAGAGCCTGGGAGCCTTCCTCACAGCAGAGCTGAGCAGGAAAATGGCGCCGTGTGCTGAGGAGAATAGGCCCCGCCCCCTTTTCGGCGGGCTCTTCTCCCGGAGTTTGTGAGATCTGGCAGGGGTTAAATACATCCATATAGCCTCAAGGGCTATATGTGATGTATTTTAACCATAAAAAGGTATTATACATTGCTGCCCAGGGCGCCCCCCCCAGCGCCCTGCACCCTCAGTGACAGTTGGTGACTGTTGGTGAAGTGTGCTGACAACAATGGCGCACAGCTGCAGTGCTGTGCGCTACCTTATGAAGACTGAAAGTCTTCTGCCGCCTGTTTCTGGACCTCTGGACCTCTTCAACTTCGGCATCTGCAAGGGGGGTCGGCGGCACGGCTCCGGGACGAACCCCAGGGTGAGACCTGTGTTCCGACTCCCTCTGGAGCTAATGGTGTCCAGTAGCCTAAGAAGCAAATCCATCCTGCACGCAGGTGAGTTTACTTCTCTCCCCTAAGTCCCTCGTAGCAGTGAGCCTGTTGCCAGCAGGTCTCACTGAAAGAAAAAAACCTAATTTAAACTTTTATTCTAAGCAGCTCAGGAGAGCCACCTAGATTGCACCCTTCTCGGCCGGGCACAAAAATCTAACTGAGGCTTGGAGGAGGGTCATAGGGGGAGGAGCCAGTGCACACCACCTGATCCTAAAGCTTTTATTATTGTGCCCTGTCTCCTGCGGAGCCGCTAAACCCCATGGTCCTGACGGAGTCCCCAGCATCCACTTAGGACGTTAGAGAAATTATGTGAGAAGCAATACAGATATAACACTGTCACATGCTGATTTCTTGCACGATAATGTCCTTTTGGTAACCGACAGCTCGGTAAGGGGTAAGGAATGTTGAAATTAAGAATGTTTACATTTGATATATTGACAGCATAATGTCAACACTGAATAATGACATTCAAAATTTTGAGATATTCAGAATGTCAACATTTAACATGTCAACATTAACAGTGTCAACAGTTACATAATGTCAGCACTGCCAAAATGTCACATTGTGAATGTTGTCAGCCAAAATTTTTACAATGATATTTTAGCCTAAAACTAGACCTTATTCTCTCCCTAGCTGAAGCATAACCCTCACCATAAAAATGAATGTGTAGACATTCTGGCTATTTTTTATTTTATTTATTAACAGTTTATTATCTAGCGCAGCATATTTCATTGCACTTTACAATTGGAAACAACAGTGATAAAACAAAAACTGGGCAATAACAGACAGTCGTAGAGGTAGGAAGCTTATAATCTACGGTGAAGTAGGCATTGATACACAAGGATAGGTTTTATCTACTGCATAATGGTCCACCAGATTGCAGAGGTTCTTGGTGGGCTGTATGATATGGTCATACAGAACTGTTGGCCTGGGGTCAGGAGGATGGGAAAGTGAAGAAAGAGAAAATATGTGAGGATATGTGTAGACTGTACTGTGGGGATGTAATTGGATAGGAACGTTTATGAAGGTTCTATGGTCAGTTCTGGAATTTGATAAACTAGCCTGAAGACGTGAGTTTTCAGGGAACACCTGAAGGTTTGGAGACTAGAGTAGAGTCTTATTGTACGTGGGAGGGCATTCCACAGAGTGGGTGCAGCCCGAAGAAAGTCCTGCAATCACGAATGGGAGTGAATAATGAGTGTGGATGAGAGACGTAGGATCTTGTGAACAGCGGAGAGATTGGTTTGGGAGACATTTTGAGATGAGCATAGAGATGTACAATGGTGTAGTTTGGTTAATGGCTTTGTGTGTGAGTACAAGTTATTTATATTGAATACTGTAAAATACTGGTGACCAATGGAGGGGCTGACAAAGCAGATCCGCAGGAGATGAATGTCTGGCAAGGAAGATTAGTCTTGCAGCTGCATTCAGAATGGATTGTAGTGGTGAGAATCTCTTTGTGGTAAGACTAATAAGAAGACTATTGCAATAATCAATGAGAGAGATAATGAGAGCATGGATTACAGTTTTTGCAGTGTCTTGTGAAATGGTCGGTGGAAATATAATCAACTCTGTTTTGGAAATTAAATTTGAAGTGGCGAGATGTCATCCAAGATGAAATGGCAGAAAGGCATTCAGTAATAGGGACCAATACAGATGGTGACAAATCAGGGGAAATAGGCAGATTTGAGTATCATATGTGTACAGATGACGCTGAAATCCAAAAGAGCTGATTAGTTTGCCAAGAGATGTGCTATAGTTTGAGAAAAGCAGAGGGCCTAAGACTGAGCCTTGCGGTATTCCAACTGATAGACATAGCGCAGAGGAGGTGGAATCAGAGAAGCGGACACTGAAAGAGGAATTCAATAGGTAGGATGAGAACCAAGAAAGGGCTGTGGTGGTCATTCCGAGTTGTTCGCTAGCTGCATTCGTTCGCTGTGCAGCGATGAGGCCAAAAAATGCACTTCTGCGCATGCGTACGCGGCGCAATGTGACGCGCCACGTACTATTACAACGAAAAATGTCGTTTCACAAAGGGTCTAGCGATGCTTTCCAGTCGCACTGGCTGTCGCAGATAATTGACATGAAGTGGGCGTTTCTGGGTGTCAACTGACCGTTTTCAGGGAGTGTTCGAAAAAACGCAAGCGTGGCTGGACGAACGCAGGGCGTGTTTGTGACGTCAAATCAGGAACTAAATGGTTTGAAGTGATTACAAGCGCTGAGTAGGTTTGAAGCTACTCTTAAACTGCACAAAATTATTTTGTAGCCGCTCTGCGATCCTTTCGTTCGCACTTCTGCTAAGCTAAAATACACTCCCAGTGGGAGGTGGCATAGCGTTTGCACGGCTGCTAAAAAACTGCTAGCGAGCGATCAACTCGGAATGACCACCTATGTCATTTGCTAAAACATATGAAACATGGATTTAAATTTTTAGGCACTACTAAAATATGTAAATGTATGCTATTCTAATCTGATTGCATCAATCATTTTTAAAGTGGAATAGTTGCAGCAAGCGTTTATCTTTTGCTGTTTTTATCTATAATAAATAAAAAATACTACAGTTGTCCTGGGGATACTAAGCAGAGGTGGTAATAGTAACTTATTGTGTTGCTGACCCCGGCGCAGATTCAGAGGCGCACGCCAACCGCCAGCAAGAGCAATGTTCATGTAGTGAAGTGATTATTTGCTGCTGCGCATGTACAGAAAAGTGTGATAACCCCTACAGCGCATGCGTTGCCCTAAGTGTACACACATAGGCGCTGTTGTAATCCATTTAGAGAGCATCAGAAAGGTGGCGGAAAAGTGATGGTCATTCCTGAGCTCTGACTGGGAGGTGGCCTCAGTGAAGGCAAAAAAATCTGTCTCATGGGCCTTATGGGAATGAATGTTCTGCCCGTCCCAGTGAGGGCAGCTGCATTCTCAGACACACACACTCTTCCACAGAGGTCTTGTACAGATGGAGAAACTGCATGTGCCATAAGGCAGGTGCAAAGGTCAATGGTGGTGTGACTAGAATTACCGGCGGTGTTACAATGCGCAGGGGTAAAGAAAGTGGGCATCTAAGTGCTTGCACATTCATGTGCACACTTGTACACAAGAGGAAGGCTGGAACTTTTGCTGTGTGCACAAAAGATGCAAATTGCTTTGGGATGTCCTACAGCCCACAAGAGAAGGATCACAAGACCCTTTCCTGGCAGGGCAGCCCCATAGCAGGTAATGGACTAACGCCATCTGAAGATGACGTTAGTGCAAGCAGGCAAGATCTGCATAGTTATGCTTTGCAGATCTCGTAAAATACTGTACCAGTGAGGACATAGGGCGGGGGGTGTCACAATCCTGACTGTAATTCTCATATTTGGTGACTTACCCCTGCTTTCTGTCCTGGATCCTGTGTCTTTTCACTCACGGAGTTAAACAGCTTGTCAGCACTGAGTTTCCTGAGTTCTCTGCCTGAGAGGTAATCAGCTCCACCTGTGGTGATCTCCTGTGTGAGGCTGAATTCAGTAATCTAAAAGCAAGCATCCTGTGTTTTGCAGAAGTCCAGGCTTCAGTGTTCTCTTGGCCTGCTAGGCCTCATTCTACATCACAGCCTTGGCTAGAGTAGTCACATGACAGTGACATCACCTAATCCTGCCCACCAATCATCAAGGACCAGGAAGTATAAATCAGGAGGCTGAGTTGGAATCTGGGCCAGTTCCTCGTGTCACATACAGCCTTGTGAGAGTCTTTATGCTGAGCTCCCTTAAGGTAACCATTGTACCTAAGTTCCTGTGGAAACTCTGTTCCCTTGTTCCTGTATGGTTACTTGTGTGTTGCCATTTGATTTCACCATTTCCCTGAGTCTCAATGTAAAGGCACAGCTGCAATGTTTCGTCTTAAAGGCACAGTACTGAATTCCATGTTCTCCACTGAAAACCACAGCTGTCGTGTTTCAGTTTTACTACTGTTGTAGTTGGGATCTCCAGAGCTCAGTACTTCCGTGCTTCCAACACCTCCGTGCCTCCGTGCTTCCAGCATCTCCGTGACTCAGCACCTCTGTGCCTCTGTGCCTCAGTACCTCCGTGCCTCAGGACCTCCGTGCCTCAGTACCTCCGTGCCTTCGTGCCTCAGTACCTCCGTGCTTCCAGCACCTCCGTGCCTCCGTGCTTCCAGCACCTCCGTGACTCAGCATCTCCGTGCCTCAGCACCTCAGTACCTCCGTGCCTCAGGACCTCCGTGCCTCCGTGCCTCAGTACCTCCGTGCTTCCAGCACCTCCGTGCCTCCGTGCTTCCAGCACCTCCGTGACTCAGCATCTCCGTGCCTCAGCACCTCCGTGCCTCAGTACCTCCGTGCTTCCAGCACCTCCGTGCCTCCGTGCTTCCAGCATCTCCGTGCCTCAGCACCTCCGTGCCTCCGTGCCTCAGCACCTCCGTGCCTCAGTACCTCCGTGCTTCCAGCACCTCCGTGCCTCCGTGCCTCAGCACCCCAGTGTCTCTACGCACTCCAGTGTCTCTACGCACCCCAGTGTCTTCACGCACCTCAGTGCCTCTACGCACCTCAGTGCCTCTACGCACCTCAGTGCCTCCAAGTACCTCAGTGTCTCCAAGTACCTCAGTGTCTCCAAGCACCTCAGTGTCTCCAAGCACCTCAGTGTCTCCAAGCACCTCAGTGTCCCCAAGCACCCCGTGCCCTTTAGCACAGTTGTACCTGTTATTCTTCACTGATTCATCAGCGCCTTTCCAGTTCTGTCTTTCAGGAGACCTTCAGCGCCCACACGTGCTTCCTGTCTGCCGACCTCATCCTGCATGAGGAGAACCTGGATTCGGCCATCTCTGCCGCGGTTCCTCTTCCCAGTCACCGGAAGAGACCCCGAGTCCACAACACTTCCAAAACCAGGTCAGTGGTGGTATTCGTGTAGTCCTCCAGTCGCCCGCGCAGACTTCGCTAGCACCGGGTTCACAAAAACCTTAGTCATGACAGTAGGAACTGGCCCCATGGACCCGGCCGAAAGTGTTTGTCTGACGCAGGACCTCCTAAGCAATATTGCAGGACGCTTGGAAGGTCTGGAGTCGACTCAGCATCAATTGGCACAGTGTCTGCAGCGGAATTCTTTCTCCAGAGATTCTCTGACCTTCTGCTCTAAGACTCCTGACCAACTGCAGATATTCTACCAGATGTTATTACAGTTACAAGAACTTTTGCCTAGTATTCTCTCTGTAATGCCTGATCTCCTCAGGAATACTACCAACGTTGTTGATCCTGTTTTGTCCCAACCAGTTAATAGAGTCTCTTCCTCTGTGCAAGGAAAAGTTGTTCATCAGAGCTATCCACGGCCCAAGCTCTCTGAAGCTGAACGTCAGCGGCGTAGGGAGCTACACCTCTGTCTTTACTGTGGAAATTCCGGTCATTTTGTTAAAGACTGCATTCTTCGCAAGCCAGGGAATGGTGACAAATCGCAGTATCACAGTGCTCATGTCTACAAGTCATCCACAGTAGCCGATCCTGCTACTGCTGACGGGGGTATCAAGATGGCTACTCGGAAAGAGACTCAAATTTATGACTGGGGTCCGGTGATTAAAAGACCTTATCCCAAGTTGGGTGTCCAGAGAAGAATATTCAAGCCATTTAGAGTCACAGAGGAGTCAGAGTGTCCAGCCCCAGGGGGGGCGTCCGTGTCTTCAGCCCCAGGAGGGGCGTCTTCAGAGTGTCCAGCCCCAGGAGGGGCGTCTTCAGAGTGTCCAGCCCCAGGAGGGGCGTCTTCAGAGTGTCCAGCCCCAGGAGGGGCGTCTTCAGAGTGTCCAGCCCCAGGAGGGGCGTCTTCAGAGTGTCCAGCCCCAGGAGGGGCGTCTTCAGAGTGTCCAGCCCCAGGAGGGGCGTCTTCAGAGTGTCCAGCCCCAGGAGGGGCGTCTTCAAAGTGTCCAGCCCCAGGAGGGGCGTCTTCAGAGTGTCTAGCCCCAGGAGGGGCGTCTTCAGAGTGTCTAGCCCCAGGAGGGGCGTCTTCAAAGTGTCCAGCCCCAGGAGGGGCGTCTTCAGAGTGTCTAGCCCCAGGAGGGGCGTCTTCAGAGTGTCCAGCCCCAGGGGGGGCGTCCGTGTCTTCAGCCCCAGGGGGGGCGTCTTCAGAGTGTCCAGCCCCAAGAAGGGGTTCTTCAGAGTGTCCAGCCCCAAGAAGGGGTTCTTCAGAGCGTCCAGCCCCAGTGAGGGGTTCAGAGCGTCCAGCCCCAGTGAGGGGTTCAGAGCGCCCAGCCCCAGTGAGGGGTTCAGAGCGTCCAGCCCCAGGAGGGGGTTCTTCAGAGGGCACAGCCCCAGGAGGGGGTTCTTCAGAGGGTCCAGCCCCAGGAGGGGGTTCCGAGGGTACAGCCCCAGGAAGGGGATCCGAGGGTCCAGAGCCAGAGGGTCTACAGAGTGCTGCCCAGCCAGAGGGTCTACAGAGTGCTGCCCAGCCAGAGGGTCTACAGAGTGCTGCCCAGCCAGAGGGTCTACAGAGTGCTGCCCAGCCAGAGGGTCTACAGAGTGCTGCCCAGCCAGAGGGCCTTCAGAGCGCTGCCCAGCCAGAGAGCCTTCAGAGCGCTGCCCAGCCAGAGAGCCTTCAGAGCGCTGCCCAGCCAGAGAGCCTTCAGAGCGCTGCCCAGCCAGAGAGCCTTCAGAGCGCTGCCCAGCCAGAGAGCCTTCAGAGCGCTGCCCAGCCAGAGAGCCTTCAGAGCGCTGCCCAGCCAGAGAGCCTTCAGAGCGCAGCCCAGCCCCGTGAAGAGAGGGCTCTTGCCTCAGCCCAGCCCCGTGAAGTGGGGGCTCTTGCCTCAGCCCAGCCCCTTGAAGTGGGGGCTCTTGCCTCAGCCCAGCCCCTTGAAGTGGGGGCTCTTGCCTCAGCCCAGCCCCTTGAAGTGGGGGCTCTTGCCTCAGCCCAGCCCCGTGAAGTGGGGGCTCTTGCCTCAGCCCAGCCCCGTGAAGTGGGGGCTCTTGCCTCAGCCCAGCCCCGTGAAGTGGGGGCTCCTGCCTTGGTTCAGCCCCGTGAAGAAAGGACTCAGTCCGTCCCGGTTCCAGCCGGTCCAGCAATACTCCAGGCCCAGCCTGGTCAGTCCGTTCCGGTTCCAGCCGGTCCAGCAATACTCCAGGCCCAGCTTGGCCAGTCCCTTCCGGTTCCAGCCGGTCCAGCAATACTCCAGGCTCTGCCTGGTCAGTTCGTTCCGGTTCCAGCCGGTCCAGTGTTACTCCAGGACCAGCCTGGTCAGTCTCCTTTGGTTCCAGCCAATTCAAGCATCCCCGGATCCAATCCAGTCCTACTCGTCCAGTCAAAGATTTCTCCAGTTTCAGCCTCTAAGCTTTCGTCTGATGGTTTACCACCTATTTACTTCGATGGAGATTTACTGCAATATGCCGCTTTGGTTGAACAATTTCTGTCTCGGATGGAGTCTGATCCTTCAGGTGCAGTAACTCCTTCCAACGTTACTCGATATCTGTTCCTGGCATTCAGAGGAAGAGCTTTGGAGTGGGCCAACATGCTTTTTGAGAGTAATGATCCTGTGTTCCATGACTTACAGAATTTTAGTAATGCTGTGGTTAAAGAATTTGGTCCTAAACCTATGGAATCTGACTCGGTAAAGAAATCAGGCTCTAAAGGGAATGCAGAAGGAAGTTTGTGCTGTCCTCCCAGGGATAATCTAAGAATCTCCTTCAGTAAGAATCCGACCATTAAAATTGCTCATGTTGGAGTCTCTCCTAGCCCAGAGAATTTAAATCTCCAGTGCACCTCATTTTCATCTGCAAACTGTGTATTTATGGGAGATTCATATCTTCCATTAGACTTGGACTCAGACTCTGAATTTGATCCAGTCCATGATGCTACTCCTTTCTTGGGAGCCCCCATGTTTTCTAAGGAAGGTTTTTCTTTACAGGAGATCCCGCGGTCCTTGGTCAAAACTAAACGTTCCCATAAGAAGAAGAGGCATCAACGAAGGTCCTAAATTCTTCTGTATGAATTTCTCAAGTTCCCCTAAGATTAGATGGGTGTCCGGAGTCCACCCTCGAAGAGGGGGATACTGTCACAATCCTGACTGTAATTCTCATATTTGGTGACTTACCCCTGCTTTCTGTCCTGGATCCTGTGTCTTTTCACTCACGGAGTTAAACAGCTTGTCAGCACTGAGTTTCCTGAGTTCTCTGCCTGAGAGGTAATCAGCTCCACCTGTGGTGATCTCCTGTGTGAGGCTGAATTCAGTAATCTAAAAGCAAGCATCCTGTGTTTTGCAGAAGTCCAGGCTTCAGTGTTCTCTTGGCCTGCTAGGCCTCATTCTACATCACAGCCTTGGCTAGAGTAGTCACATGACAGTGACATCACCTAATCCTGCCCACCAATCATCAAGGACCAGGAAGTATAAATCAGGAGGCTGAGTTGGAATCTGGGCCAGTTCCTCGTGTCACATACAGCCTTGTGAGAGTCTTTATGCTGAGCTCCCTTAAGGTAACCATTGTACCTAAGTTCCTGTGGAAACTCTGTTCCCTTGTTCCTGTATGGTTACTTGTGTGTTGCCATTTGATTTCACCATTTCCCTGAGTCTCAATGTAAAGGCACAGCTGCAATGTTTCGTCTTAAAGGCACAGTACTGAATTCCATGTTCTCCACTGAAAACCACAGCTGTCGTGTTTCAGTTTTACTACTGTTGTAGTTGGGATCTCCAGAGCTCAGTACTTCCGTGCTTCCAACACCTCCGTGCCTCCGTGCTTCCAGCATCTCCGTGACTCAGCACCTCTGTGCCTCAGTACCTCCGTGCCTCAGGACCTCCGTGCCTCCGTGCCTCAGTACCTCCGTGCCTTCGTGCCTCAGTACCTCCGTGCTTCCAGCACCTCCGTGCCTCCGTGCTTCCAGCACCTCCGTGACTCAGCATCTCCGTGCCTCAGCACCTCAGTACCTCCGTGCCTCAGGACCTCCGTGCCTCCGTGCCTCAGTACCTCAGTGCTTCCAGCACCTCCGTGCCTCCGTGCTTCCAGCACCTCCGTGACTCAGCATCTCCGTGCCTCAGCACCTCCGTGCCTCAGTACCTCCGTGCTTCCAGCACCTCCGTGCCTCTGTGCTTCCAGCATCTCCGTGCCTCAGCACCTCCGTGCCTCAGCACCTCCGTGCCTCAGTACCTCCGTGCTTCCAGCACCTCCGTGCCTCCGTGCCTCAGCACCCCAGTGTCTCTACGCACTCCAGTGTCTCTACGCACCCCAGTGTCTCTACGCACCTCAGTGTCTCTACGCACCTCAGTGCCTCTACGCACCTCAGTGCCTCTACGCACCTCAGTGCCTCTACGCACCTCAGTGCCTCTACGCACCTCAGTGCCTCTACGCACCTCAGTGTCTCCAAGTACCTCAGTGTCTCCAAGTACCTCAGTGTCTCCAAGCACCTCAGTGTCTCCAAGCACCTCAGTGTCTCCAAGCACCTCAGTGTCCCCAAGCACCCCGTGCCCTTTAGCACAGTTGTACCTGTTATTCTTCACTGATTCATCAGCGCCTTTCCAGTTCTGTCTTTCAGGAGACCTTCAGCGCCCACACGTGCTTCCTGTCTGCCGACCTCATCCTGCATGAGGAGAACCTGGATTCGGCCATCTCTGCCGCGGTTCCTCTTCCCAGTCACCGGAAGAGACCCCGAGTCCACAACACTTCCAAAACCAGGTCAGTGGTGGTATTCGTGTAGTCCTCCAGTCGCCCGCGCAGACTTCGCTAGCACCGGGTTCACAAAAACCTTAGTCATGACAGGGGGGTTTATTTGCCCGTGGGGTGAATGCGGTGGGGTGGTTTGCCTTCAGGTACTTCCATAGCTGTGTGGCCATGGGGGTTGGGTTCCTGGCAGGTGGGGGGAGGCTGCACAGTAATGTGGCTGCGAGGGTGGGGGCAGTTGTTGTTTATTTATGGGGGGGCGACGGTGGTCTGGCTCCTACACTTTCATCCTGGCTCCTAGATTTTGAAAAAATTATTTGTCAAGCTCTGCACTATATGGTGTTATTTGTTGTGTACATGGCTGACTAAATATTAGTTTATTTGAATAATGAATATTATTTCAAATATCAGGCTTCAGAGCAGTCATCACCACGATACTTAATAAACAGGTTCGCCCATACACATTGGGGTGCTTTGCCGGTGACACATAATGCCACCAGGTTTATCACCTGCGCCAAAGACTTTGTTGAATTTTCATAATGTGAGAAATTACTGTTTCCGGCAGTCAGTGCCCTCTGATAATAAAGGGCGTAACACTGAGATGGTGTGACACAATTCATAAAAATCTCCAGTTGTAGTCTCTTATAATGTTTCCTGCACAATGTACACAGTTAGGTACGGTATTAGCACTTGCCTGTTATTTACCAAGTGAATGTGTGCTGAAATTCATATTCAGAGACCTATGCAAATATTTGCTAAACCTATAGGACACATTCTGATAACACAATAGAGAGCACTCAAGATAAGATATAGTATTTAAATAAACCTCAATACATTATAAATACAATATATTATAGTGACAGTTAGTTGTGTGTTATTTGCTTGTGTCGTTCTTCCCAGAACAGAATGTTTTTAAATATAGTTACCTGGGAATATGTAACTTTTATCACACTAAGTTAACTATTGATTTCTTTTGAAGATAATGATCACTAAAACTATATTATTTTTGGACTGAGGTGATACTAGGCTGAGGTACGTACTGAAAACTTTATGTGACTTCTATGTACACTGAAGGCAGCATTACTGCATCACCGCACTGAGGTAATGGGTGCGATTCCCACCATGGCCCTAAATGTGTGGAGTTTGTATATTCTCCCTGTGCTTGTGTGGGTTTTCTCCAGGTGTTTCAGTTTCCTCCAACAATCCAAAAATATACTGGCAGGCTAATTGGCTTCCAACAAAAGTAACCCTAGTATGAATGTGTGTGCGTGTACATGTGGTAGGGAATATAGATTGTAAGCTCCACTGGGGCAGGGACTAATGTGAATGGCCAAATATTCTTTGTAAAGTGCTGCGGAATATGTGTGCGCTATATAAGTAATTAGTAATAAATAAATAATAAGGCAGCCATTATGTAGGTGAGATGTTTGTGAGAATGACACCTATCAAGTCACTAAGTCCTTTTGCTACCCCACAAAGGGATGAGGCACAAAGTAGTTTTCAGTGATCGGACATTCCAGTTATACACATTTTAAGATTTGTCCGCGTCCGCACACACCCATATGCACTTTAGTTTACACTGGCATCTTCTGAAAGAGGATAATAGTAATAGTTAATGATGTGGGACCGGCAGACCATCCAGGGCACCAGTAAAAAACCAAGGTATTTTGTGGTGTGCATTGAGAAGGCGCAGTAAGTGAGGTTCTGAGTACCGAGATACTACCCCTGAGGGACCAACCCACTCTACACTAGCTGCATGAAGGGGCGGGACCAATATAACTAACTAGCCCTGCAAATCACACTGGGGCCTAACGATACAAGGTGCCCATCCCCATTGTGGTGCCATTTGCTTATTTGCATGCATGTGATTCATTACAAATAAAGCAATGAAGGTTATTCATAAAGATATGAAATATGGGCTATCTTGATTTTCCAACACACTTTACACATCCTATAAATTAATCCAAACTATTAAACCCAATCACAAAAAGAAACAGCCTCACTAATTCCAGTCAAGAAAATCACAGGAAACATATACTGCAAAATGTTTACTAAAGGCGATAGACTAAAGAAGTACTGGGGAGCCGGATAGCAACTTGACTAGTTTCACCACTGACAAAAGGTGTGGTGCTCTGTGAGCGGCTTCGTCAGAGTGCGTACTACATATGGGCAGCAGTTACATTCCTCAAGGCTGCTCATAGCCTGCACGGAATAACAGCATACACCTATGTACAACGTGTGTATTTCCCTGAGCTGGCCATAATAAAGACTGCAAATAATTAGTGAACATGAGCCATAATGGGTAATTGTATAAAAGTGAATTTCCTCCTTATTTTAAGCTATGACACAGAAGTTTAGTCAGTGTAAGCAATTTCTCTGTGTGTCATAGGGGCCATTGGACTACACTAAGGACCTTATTCAGTAAGGATTGCAAATTCTGCATATTAGCAGAATTTGTAATCCTTTTGATCGCATGCTGGGGGCCGCCCATCTCAGGGCAAGGCCACCCAGCATGTTACCCGCCGCCTCCACCCTGCGACCACGGTCGTACCACAGAATTTGTTGATGTCTCCTGCTGGCATAGCCTAGCTGCGACTGCAGGAGGCCCGACGCCATCTTTGTGATCGCAGTGGCTGCATGTGATGTCATGCAGCTGCCCCGATCACGCCCACGACACGCGCTCCATTCGTCTGCCGCCGCAACCGTTTCTCAGACGCCACCTTCGGCAACGCTTCATCTCTGCCAAATAAACGGAGTGTTGCCACCCCCTTTCCCGCCCCGCCACCGCCTCTGCCTGATTAACAGGCAGAGGCATTCGCATTTTCTGTGGGTTGCCCGCAGTAAATGCAGGCGCCCGCGCAGGACGGGCCCTGCGCATGTACCCCCATCATCTTTGTCATTTTAGCGGTTAGATTACGTTTTGCGATCCAACCTGAATGAGAGTCTAAGTTTCTAGTATACAGTAAAGGGACAAAAGGCTCCTTCCATAATTTCAAATTAGTTTTCTGCCAGTTATTCTTAAAAAATATACATAAACTATTCTGAACTGCTATTATTATTTCCATGCATATACACCTTTACTGTATGTATTAGCGTGCACATACTGGAAAGAGAGGCACAATGCAAGTATATAGTGGGGAGATATACTGTAGATCTATGCAGACACCTGAGTAACTAAGGGGTACAGTCCTCCCCTAGTACAACTAATAAAACATTTAGGGCCTTGGAACCAATACTAATTCATTTGAAACTGGAAAAACATATATAATGTGTAATATCATAGGCCAGTGATTCTCAAACTGCACCCTGGGGTGCCTCAGGGCACTTGCAGGCGTGCCTTGGATTGGTGGATCAGGACCATTTAAAATTACTTACGGTCAGTGTAATAGGAAAAACCAGTGCTGGTGGCTGCCAATCATACAATATGTAGACAAACAGAAGCAAATCTTGTCCCTCACCACATCACTGAACCTAAGGATGACATATAAACACAGTTTACTTAATTTAATCTTTCTTTCTAAATTTCTGACCTAGGGGTGCCATGAAATAATTAAATTGATGGGGCAGTGCAGTTTTTTGGGATGCCCTGTCCCGCTGTCCCACCAGTGAGTTGCAGAGTCCACTGCGCATGTGCATGCAGCATCTAAACTAGGGGTGGGCAAAATACGGCCCGCGGGCCGGATGCGGCCCGCGAACCGATCCTGCCCGGCCCGCTGCCTCCCACCTGCATGCAATGACAAGCGGCCCTTCCAGCCCAGGTCACCAGCAGCGGCTGCGAGCTAATGCCTGCGGCAGCGCGGCTCTGTTGCCGCAGCCGGCACTATGTGATCTCTCCCCCTTCTCCGTCAGCGCAGCTCCTCCTCCCCCTGCTATTCTCACTCACCCAGCCAGCCAGGCGAAGCTCCGCCTCTGAGACAGGGGGAAGGACTGCTTTGCCGTGCGGAGAATGGTGGGCTCTCAGTAGCAGGGGTCTCCTCGGGGCATGTGTCCTGGGCCCCCCTCCTTTAATGGGAAATCCCTGATTATCAGAAAGAAGAAAGGAGGAAGTAGTGTCCCTGCAGGGGGCGGGGCTATCCAGCACGGAGCACAGCCCTGATGCTCCTGCACTTTATTATGAATGGCAGGTAGGATGATGGGCTTCCAAAGAAGTCAAAGTTTTCATGCAGTGACAGTCTTTCATTTAAGGTATGAGGGACCATAAATTATATTATGTCTGTGTAACTGTAAATGATAATGTGCCTGTAACTCTGTGTATGTGTCTGTATATGTATATGTCTCTGTATAACTCTATATGTGTCTATAGCTCTGTATATGTGTCTGTAGCTCTGTATATGTGTCTGTAGCTCTATATGTGTCTGTGTAACTCTATGTATACTGTATGTCTGTAACTCTGTATATGTGTCTGTGTAACTCTGTATATGTGTCTGTGTAACTATGTATATGTAACTCTGTATATGTGTCTGTGTAACTCTGTATATGTAGCTCTGTGTATGTGTTGGATCAGTATGATTCACCGCCACTTGGGATCCCGTCGTTCAAAATACCGACGCTGGGATCCCGATATCTCGAAACTGAGTAAGGGGTGTTCTCCCTTCTTCCCAACGCCCTAACCCTCCCTCCCCGCAACCTAACCCTAACCTCCTCCCTTGGTGCCTAACCCTAACCACCCCCCATGGTTGCCTAAACCTAGGGCCCTTCCCCCAGTAGCCTAACCCTAACCCTCCGAGGGCGGTGCCCAACCCTAACCTCCACTCCTCGCAGCCTAACCCAAACCCTCCCCCCACCCCCACCCACAGTGTGTAAAAGAGAGCTCTACCTGCTGTAATGTGTGTAAGTGACGCTACTGTGTGGCATCATTTAAATAATGGAGACTATTGTGCAGCCTAATATGAATCTGTATGATTTTTTGGCCACGTCCCTATATTTTTGGCGCATGGAGGGGGGGGCTGCTATTTTGTGTGCGGCCCTCGAATACTGACAGGAATGTGTCAAGTGGACCCTCAGCTGAAATAATTGCCCACCCCTGATCTAAACAGTAAAGAGAAAGGCTGGGGCCAGCCCAGCAACTCAGGAAGCCCAGCACCTCAGGAAACCACGCAGTTTCGGTGTGCACACAAAGTACCAATTCCATTTTCCGAAATGTAGGGAGCTATGCTTTACTTCATTTGTTTATATACAATTCAGTGTTCAGTATATTAGGTTAACAGTGACAATATTGAAATTTAAAATTACAAAATGATAATGTTGACATGGTAATATCGACAGACATGTAGACATATTCAGCATGTCAACATTCATGTTCGCCATGTCAACATGGTCAGTGTCGACAATCCATTTTTATGTAAGCCTAATCCTAACACTTATGTCAGTGCGTCATATATCAACATTTTGTCAACATATTTCAGAAGCCAACATGTTACATGCTGATATAATTGCTGCCATTCTGGTGTTGACATAGAGATTGTCACCATACTGACTGCATACCAATTTATACAGCTCATCAAGTAGCATTGAAAATGTAAGGTAATACCCTAAGGGGAAAATTCAATTAAGAGCGAGTAGCCGCAGTCTATAGAGATGCAAGCAGAATTCAGCTATTGTGATTGAATCTGCCTCTAAATATATTTCTCCTTAGCAAAATACTAACATATGCTATATAAATAATAGTAATAATAATAATAATAATTATTATTATTATATGACCAATTTTAAAAGCATTGGAAATACCTCGAAATATTATTTATTATTATTATCCTTTATTTATATGGCGCCACAAGGGTTCTGCAGCACCCAATTACAGAGTACATAAATTATGAAAACAGGAAAACAGCAACTTAGAGTTGAAGACAATATAGGACAAGTACAGGGAAAATAAAACATAGCTACATCAGCAGGTGACACTGAAATAAGTATCAGGTGGCAGTAGACTGCTGGATTTGGTGCAGTTGAAGATTATTAAAGTAAGAAAAAGGATAAGGATACTGCACAACTGGAAGAATGTCCTGATTGCAGGACAGTGGCACAGTTCGCTGACATCATAAATGTTCTGCCGAAATTGGGATGGTTGGGCTGTAAGTCCAATGCCTAGAGGCACTTCTATGCAGCCCTAGGGTACTTAGTTTGTCTCACAGCAGGGGGCTATGTGAAACTGCGGAAGGAGAGTGACGGTGACAGGGACGTGCGGTGAGCTAAATTGCTCAGGAGGCACTGGCTTGCAACAAAGCCAGATTTACACAAAATATTTGAGCATTATACACAGGTGCAGCAGTATAAACTCCTGAAAATTTTGTGAGTTTTGATTAGAGATGTTCTGAAAAGATAAGCAGGTGAGGCAGTCTATAGACTTTTTACTCCACAGTTTTGGCTATAAAAATGATTAGAATAATGCAAATAAGATATTTCAAACATATTCTTTATATTTTTCATATACTGTATACAGTAAAAACTCTGGCACAAATGTTAATATGACAGGAAAGGCTCTGCCTCACCTGCCTCACCCCATCGCACGTCACTGGAGGGTGAGATGAATGCATGGACATCCATACTAAAGTGCTAATCAAAAAAGTCAAAAGTTTCTATACTACAGAAAAGTAACCACCGGGAAATCTTTTCAACATTTAACGGAAGGTATAAAAATACGTATTGCGTAACTGGAAATGCCGCTTATTGTATTTATAGATGTTTAATTTTAGCAACAACTGAAAGCATTTCATACATATGCTCTACTGGAATGCAAATATTAATGAAAGGAAAAGGGATAACAGAGATTACAGGCCTTTATGCAATGCTCCTCATTGTCTTGTTAAGTAAACATAACCTTTATCTTGTTGCAATAAAGTGTATTCAGGTTGTACTGCAAATATTTTTATATTTCCATAATATATATCCATATTTTTATGGCACAGAAAAGAGTCAACAAATAGATGGGTGTAGTGTTACTCAATGAGGAGTATTTCCAGTAATGGAGAGAGGTGACTATGCCAACAAAAGATGCTCTGCAATCAGCACTGTGGTATGTTGTGCAGGAACGACTGCGCATTTCATTCAGCCGCAGACGCAGAGGGAATTGTGAAAGCAAGTTAAGCTGCCCATACATCAACAATCAATTGGCACAAAAAATCTACAAAATCCAACATGCATGATCGAAATCCTCAAGGAGGAAGATTTCTAACATGTTGGACTAATGGACTTTGCAGATCAATGGAGAATCGTAGATTGAGGAATCGGGCTTGTTGATGTATGGACTGCTTAAGACTTTAGTATGGAATCCTAACGCACTAAGCATAATAATAATAATAATAATAATAAAATAATAATAATAAAAATAATATTAATATGAATAATAAAAATAACAACAACAATTTGAAACAAAAATGTATCTCCTTATTTGCCCAATGCAACAAAATCCAGTAAATGTACATATAAACTTTCAAGGGCCCATACATCTGGCATCTATCAAGGCTATTCTCTGTTCTGCCAGTGCCTGTATTGAGTCATCGGCAAAGTCCAACATGTTGGAAATACTTGATTCACCAATTCCTACCCAAAAATGAGAGTCTGGGATTTTTAACATGTAGGATCTCGCTGATCCCCCGAAAAATTGAAGATTTTCAGAAACGACCTGGATCAGATCAATACTGCCCCTTAGATGTATGGCATGCATTACCTCCATAGAGTGTATAGGTAATTCATATATTTGCACAATAAATGGAACAGTGTTAAACTTAAATGCATATTATTGTAGAGAGACAAGTCGTAAAGTATGCGAAAAACAGATTAAAGAAACGTTTTGTCTGCGATAGCCCCACGGAATATCCTATTTGCAAAGGATTGTGTACCCCACAATTATCTTATCACCGTCTCAGGATGACAATAGCATAGGTAGACAGTGCAAAACTGCTTTATTCAATTAAATAAAGTATTTTTCTACTGGAAGCAATTAGTAACTACTAGTGTCCTGGCGATGAAGTATGTTTAGTTTTAATGGTAACCACAGGTGTCTGCTTATAGGATAAACAAAGGATAAGCCAAGTACAAACCTGCTTTAGCTAACAGCACCACTCTTTCTCCCTCTGCTTTAGCAAACTGCACCACTCTTTCTCCCCCTACTTTAACTAACTGCACCACTCTTTCTCCCCCTGCATTAGCTAACTGTAGTGTTCAGTCTCGGCTGTTTTAGCAGGGCGCCGTGCCCTGCCCGTTTTTTTAACAGGCAAAACCCGCCCTGCCCCTTTTGCGGCGCCCTGCTAGAACAGCCGCCCGCTCCCTGCCCTCCCGGCGTGTATAGATGCCGTGCGCATGCGCGAGGCATCCATTCACGCATTGGGAGAGGGCTGGGGGAAGCCCAGCACCGACGGAGGTGCTGGGCACGCCCCCAACAGTGACGTCGGCGGCCACAGACGCTCTCTATAGTAGCGTCTGTGGGCCGCACCGCCCCCTAAAATGACGGAGGTGTGGCCACGCCCCCTAATTTGCGTGGCCGCGCCCCCATTTCGGGCGCGCGCGCGGCTTCGACGCGCGCGCACATGTGCCCCCTTGAGTCCGGCGCCCTGCCCCTTTTCACTCCTAGAGTGAACACTATAACTGCACCACTCTTTTTCCCCCTGCATTAGCTAACTGCACCACTCTTTTTCCCCCTGCATTAGCTAACTGCACCACTCTTTTTCCCCCCTGCATTAGCTAACTGTACCACTCTTTCTCCCCCTACTTTAGCTAACTGCACCACTCTTTCACCGCCTGCATTAGCTAACTGCACCACTCTTTCTCCCCCTGCATTAGCTAACTGCACCACTCTTTCTCCCCCTGCTTTAGCCAACTGCACCACTCTTTCTCCCTCTGCTTTAGCTAATTGCACCACTCTTTCTCCCCCTGCTTTAGCTAATTGCTGTTATCTGCATTCTCCTCCTTTGCCTTCCCCCTGTGTTTCTACCTCTGTCCATTACCCCAAGACTCTGCATGCACCTTTGTATTTTCCTATACCTCCATCTTCAAATGAGTGCATCTGACCACCATGTATACATCTGGCTCTACTTTTATATGTGTGTGTGAGCTAAACTGCAAGATAATCCTCTTGCTCAACTATTTTGTGAGGCCCCCTTTAAAAAAAGTCTCATTAAAGGCACAAATTAAAAAAGGTATCTTGAGATTAATCAATGCCAAAAGACAAATCAAAGGTAAATAAAATTAATTTCAGAATAAAATAGCACATGCTAGATAAACGTAATCTATCACTATCAGTAGACTGCATTGAAACCTGCATTGCTGTTATGGAATTTGGTACATATATTGTATAATGACTGTGTGCCATGTTTTATGCGTGCAGTCATAGTTGCCTACCCTCCCTCATTCTGCAGGAGACTCCCTGAAATAGTAGCAATCTCCCTCACTTCCGGAATAGTCCATCAATCTCCCTGATTGCACCTTACCCCCATTATGCAGCTGTTACTTTCTTGGGAAAAATGAAAAAGTCAGCGATACATAAATTGAAATGGGCTTATTATCAGTGCCATGTCCCTGCATTGGTTATAAAGCACAATGATCCCTATGGCTACATATATTTTAAATAAGGTTTCCCGTGACCATTTACAGTATATGGAACCTCTTGTAATACACAATACACAAAGAATTCCTGAAAATTATCACTGCCTTTTCATTAACAAGTAGATCTTACAAACTTTGGGGCTCATTTACATATGGATGTTAGTCATGTTTATGACGCGTCTCTCAGATGGGATCCGGTCTGAAGATCGACAGTGTCTAGGTCGACAATGTTTAGGTCGACCACTATAGGTCGACAGTCACTAGGTCGACATGGATGGAAGGGGTCGACAGGGTTTCTAGGTCGACAGGTCTAAAGGTCGACATGAGTTTTTCAATTTTTTTATTTTTTTTTATTTTTTCATACTTAACGATCCACGTGGACTACGATTGGAACGGTAAAGTGTGCCGAGCGAAGCGGTAGCGGAGCGAAGGCACCATGCCCGAAGCATGGCGGGCGAAGCGAGCCATGCGAGGGGACGCGGTGCACTAATTTGGGATCCCGGTCACTTTACGAAGAAAACGACACCAAAGAAGAAAAAAATCCTCATGTCGACCTTTAGACCTGTCGACCTAGCACATGTCGACCTAGAAACCCTGTCGACCTTCCATCCATGTCGACCTAGTGACTGTCGACCTATAGTGGTCGACCTAAACATTGTCGACCTAGATACTGTCGATAAAACGAACCACACCCCTCTCAGATGTCCGCACTGATAGGTGTTACTTTCACATCTCCCTGAAATGCTTTTTCAAAAGTAGGCAAGTATGCGTGCAATGCAAATATCACAGAGGAACTGAAATAATACTTATATAACTACCCATTAGAAGCATATGGTTAGGTGTTTTTGTAGCATTGTGTGATATTGTCTGGTGATTGTAGGTGATTAACAAACAATAGCTGCTAAAGGGCTGCATCATTTGAAAGCGAGGTCTCCCCTTTTTCAAGTGTGGGTGTCTCCATGTGTACAGGTGCAATTATGGGTGTAAGGGGGTACATAGTGCCCTCTTGCCCTTGTATGAAAAAAGTATGTCTAGCGATAACTTGTGATCACCAAACAATAGCTACTAGAGTAACGCATCATTGGAAAGAAGGCACTCCCTTTTTCTAAATGTGAGAGTCCCCACATGTACAAGTGCAATATTAGGCATAAGGGGGTACACAGGGCCTGATTCTGGTTAGTTAGTAAGCCCAATGATTCACATACTAATCCGATGGTGGGTGATCTGCGCATGTGTAAAACGAGTCCTGTGATTGTGCTAGCAGTGCTCAACAATCAGGTTGTAGCAGTTTGGGGGCGGAGAGGGGGGGAGGGAGGGGTTCCAGCCAGCATTTTCAAAAATGAGGTGTTGTCCCCATTTTCAGGGAATACTGAGGCCAGGGTCTGTGCCCACTGACGCAGATTTCCTGGCCTTGGTTATGGAGCGGTGTCTGGCAGTATGTGTAATCAGAAGATTATTTAGCTGGCCAATGGTGTCACAGAGTGATCTAATGCTGCATCCTCGGACGCAGCAGTGGACCACACATGCATGCAGAAGATATCTATTTCTATGTATTGCTTCCTGCTGCATTAGCATATGTTAGCACTGCTGTTGCATGCAAGGACGCAGCAGCAATTCTAACAATTTTCAAATCAGAATCAGACCCATAGTGTCCTCCCGCCCATATACATAAAACATATTACAATATTACAGGTGAAACTCAGAAAATTAGAATATCGTTCAAAAGTTCATTTATTTCAGTAATTCAACTTAAAAGGTGAAACTAATATATTATATAGAATCATTACATGCAAAGTGAGATATTTCAAGCCTTTATTTGTTAGAATTTTGATGATTGTAGCTTACAGCTTAAGAAAACCCTAAATCCAAAATCTCAGAAAATTAGAATATTACATAAAATCAATAAAAAAGGATTTTAAATAAAGAAATGTTGGCCCTCTGAAAACTATAATCATTCATATGTACTCAGTACTTGGTTTGGCCCCTTTTGCATAAATTACTGCCTCAATGCGGCGTGGCATGGATTCTATCAGCCTGTGGCAGTGCTGAGGTGTTATGGAAGACCAGGATGCTTCAATAGCGGCCTTCAGCTCTTCTACATTGTTCCGTCTCATGTCTCTCATCTTTCTCTTGGCAATGCCCTATAGATTCTCTATGGGGTTCAGGTCAGGCGAGTTTGCTGGACAATTCAGGCCATTCAGACCGGTGGGGATGGTCATTTTTTTGTTTTTGTGGCTGCGGGAACTGTTGATGACAAATGGGATTTGTCATCCACAGCTTAGGTATATACTGTATGCTACTTGTCATCTGCAGCGAAGATGTTAAATTAAACATCTGTAACTACTGAAGACGCGACAGACTTGAAAAGCGCCAGATAGTAAACTGACCCCTTTGGGTTTTCAGGGACTTGTTTTCAGGGACTTGTTTCTCTGTTGTCTAGACTTTAGGTTTGTAAACTGCTAGTAGAATGCAACAGTGAACGCAAACAGGCTTTCAAAGAATTTCCAAAGAAAATAGCTTAAACTATGATACGGATCTCCTATGTATGTGTTTAACCAGACTGCATTTAGACTTTGTCAGTCAGCACATAAACGCACGGTAGGAAAGCTGATCTAATTTTTGTTTTTGCATGTTGTTATAATTTAATGAGAAGTATCCATTTCTGCAATTGTTTCTACTAAAGCAAGAGAAAAGAAGCATAAATTATACATACTGTACCCTGGATCCAATACCATTGACTGAGTTTGAATTCCAGGTACATAAAGTTTATGTATAACTGTATAGCAAGTGCACTCATTATAGCATTGCCATTTCTGTGCTTCTGGTTTTTTCAGAGACTTCAGTAAAAATTAACCACACAGCCGGAGATGAATTTTGGCGTTGCTAAGGGATAACTAGGGGTGGGCTGGCTTTTTGTTTTGTTTTGCAGAAACGCTAAGAATATTTTGAACTATTTCAAATTGAGTATGGGGTTCCTGTGACTTTTTAGAAATTTCTGTGGATTTTATTGACTTCTTTATGATAAGAGAATCAGTGGCGTAACTAGGGCCCCGCAGCCACTGCGATCGCTTGGAGGCGCACACTGTGCCCTCCCGTGTCCTTCCCGAAACGCACAGCAGCGGGGGAGGGGGGTGTCCCTGGCACTGGGGGAGCATATTTGGCACTGGGAAGGGGGGGGGGTATGTGTGTACCTGGCACTGGGGTAGCATATTTGGCACTGGGGGGGGGGGGGGGGGGGTGTGTGTTATATGTGTACCTGGCACTGGGGGAGCATATTTGGCACTGGGGGGTATATGTGTACCTGGCACTGGGGGGCATATTTGGCATTGGGGGGTATATGTGTACCTGGCACTAGGGGCATATGTGTACCTGGCACTGGGGGGGGGGGCATATTTGGCACTGGGGGGGGATATATGTGTACCTGGCACTGGGGGGGCATATTTGGCAATGGGGGGTATAGCTGTACCTGGCACTGGGGGGGGGGGGTATATGTGTACCTGGCACTGGGGGGCATAGTTGGCAATGGGGGGAATATCTGTACCTGGCACTGGGGGGCATATTTGGCACTGGGGGTATATATGTAGCTGGCACTGGGGGGACATATTTGGCACTTGGGGTATATGTGTACCTGGCACTGGGGGGGGGGCATATTTGGCACTGAGGGTATGTGTGTAGCTGGCACTGGGGGGGCATATGGGGCATATGTGTATCTGGCACTGTGGGGGGATATCTGGCACTGGGGGCATATGTGACACTGGGAGCACAGGCCTAGTAACAAGCATTACCCCCTGGTTACAAGCACAACACCCAGCTCATGAAATCCATGGCAAAAAGCATTACCCCCTAGCAACGAGCATGACACCCAGTGCATGATACACCTGGCAACAAATATTATCCCCTGGCAACAAATTTGAAACCCAGCACATGATACCTCTGGCAACAAGCATAACACCCAGTGCATGAAACCCCTGGCAACGAGCCGAGCATAACACCCTGGGCATGAAAATCCCTGGCACCGTGCATAAAACCAAGAGCATGAAACACCTGGCAACAATCAGGTAATTTAAAAGTAATTAGAAGCCTTACTGTAGGACTTAATGTGTAATGGGCTTTGCGGTGTGTGGCATAATGTATCACGGACATTGCGGTGTGTGTCATAATGTGTCACAGGCATTACGGTGTGTGGTATACTATATCACGGGCATTGTGGTATGTGGTATAATGTCTCAGGGGCATTGCAGTGTGTGGCATAATGTATAACGGGCATTGCGGTGTGTGGCATAGGGTTTAATGGGCATTGCGGTATGTGTCACAGGCATTACAGTGTGTGGTATACTATATCACGGGCATTGTGGTATGTGGTATAATGTCCCAGGGGCATTGCAGTGTGTGGCATAATGTATAATGGGCATTGCGGTGTGTGGCATAGGGTACAGTGGGCATTGCGGTATGTATCACAGGCATTACAGTGTGTGGTATACTATATCACGGGCATTGTGGTATGTGGTATAATGTCTCAGGGGCATTGCAGTGTGTGGCATAATGTATCACGGACATTGCGGTGTGTGTCATAATGTGTCACAGGCATTACGGTGTGTGGTATACTATATCACGGGCATTGTGGTATGTGGTATAATGTCTCAGGGTCATTGCAGTGTGTGGCATAATGTATCACGGACATTGCAGGGTGTGGCATAATGTATCACGGACATTGCGGTGTGTGTCATAATGTGTCACAGGCATTGTATGTACTATAATGTATCAGGAGCATTGCAGTGTGTAACATAATGTATAATGTCATTGCGATGCGTGTCATAATGTGTCACAGGCATTACGGTGTGTGGCATAATGTGTCGGGGGCATTATGGTGTGTTCCATATTGTGTCATGGGCATTATTGTGTGTGGCATAATGTCTAAGGGCCATTGCAGTATGTGACATAATGTATAGTGGGCATTACTATAAGGAGGAAAAATGACAAATAATGTAAGGGGCATAAATCAGGATTATTTATTTTCCTGTGGTGGCCAACGTCTGGGCGTGCAGGTTGCAAAACTGGGGTATAAGGTAGTCTTTTCCTGCAATGCCACACCCCTTTATGCAAAGACATGCCCCTTTTTTTGCAGCGCGTGCAGATTTACTAGTGCCAATTATGAGGCGGGGGGGCAGGGAATGTTTTGGCTTGGGGGAGAAAAATTTCTAGTTACGCCCCTGGAGAGAATTATATGGGGAACGTTTTTTGCCATACTGATTAAAATCTGGCCGTGATTTTCAGAGCGCATTAAGAATGGTCTTATGCATTACAGCATGCCCAGCAGGTAACACTTTGTACTTAATTTTAGAAAACTCAGCTCTATACAGTATGTTGCATACAGTGCACCTATCACATATCAGTTTAATTCAACTTAGTACTGGGCAGGAAACTGCCCAAATTGTGGCATAAGGTCATATACTTTGTGCACTCAATGTGGGTCTGCCTGTGGTTGAAAGATTTTGGTTACTAGTATGTTTTTGCAATCCCCAAGAATTAACTGTGAAAACCTTTTAGGTACAGTATTTGCCAATATGTGTTTAATCTCTGCACCTTGGCCAAAGTATGTAATGATTAGGGAGCAGTTCTGTAATTCAGCACGCTCTTATCCAGTGCCATAATGGTCAGGATGGCATTCGCCATTGTCGACAATCTGGGCGAGCTTCCTGGCTCAGCCACCCACAAACTTAGCAGAGGCCCAACGCTAGGGAAGGATCTCTGCAAAGCCTTGCTTTTGGTCCAAGATCCTGGCTCGGGGCTCCTTTATACAGCCTCCATGGGGAAACAGTTACAATACTGCTAGTCGGGATCCCGGACGTCACAATGCCGACGCCAGATCCCGGCTAGCGGTGGAATACTGCCGCTGGAATCTCAGCACCACAGGCTTTTCTCCCTCTATGGGTGTCGTGAACAACCATAGAGGGAGAATGTTATGGGAGTGTCATGGGCATGAATATAACCTATGGCAAGCGCAGCGAGCCACCGTGCCCATAGCATGGTGAGATCAGCGAGCCGGCAAGGGGCTTGTGTGATATGCGCAAAAGCGTACCTGGAGTCTCACGTCTGTCCAGTTGCGGCCCGTCCGGTCATCCAGTTCCTGCTTGTGCGGAGCCTGCTGGAATCTGCGGGGGAACACCTGTATAGGACCTGGGCAGAAGGACGGAGATACCCCAGTACAGACAACACCCCTACGTGCACAAAGGATCACTACAGTGAGAGGCGGTCACGAAGATTTATTACAAAAGAGAGAGCAGTCACCGTTGAAGTAACTTGTGCGACTGGTTTGTAAACTTAGTACATTTCAAAAGGCACATCGCAACCTTAACATGAATACTTTTGGTTATACATCAACACTGAAACAGGTATTTAGAGAAAATAAAACTATTTCAGGAACCTTTAAGCAGTATATCAATAGGCCACTAGTTGGCGTTATGGGCTCAAACAAAAAGGGACCCCTGGCCCTGCACATAACCCAAAGCAGTTCCAGTGTGAGTCCACACAGTATAGTCACTGCAGGGTATCTCTCTACCCCAGCTGGGGTAGGGCAAACGGGGAAAAGTACAGACTGCCCGGGTTTGGAGTCTATGGTGACTCAAAGCAATGTCTCTGTCGGGGGATCCGGTGGTGGTCCAATTATTAGGGGAGCATACAAGGAGAACGTGGGTTGGAGGTGCAACCGTATGCGAAGTGCTGGGGTTCAGGGCACTGTGGTGCAGTTCCTAAAGGGGTCTTGGGTACTCTAGAGGGCACACTAGGGGAGGTGCAAGTACCTGTGCCTCACGGGTGCTTCCTCCTGGGTGCTCTCCTGCCGAAGGTCAGGCTCTCCAGCGTGACCCTTGTTCTTCCTCTCTCTGGCCCGCAGCAGCTCCCTGTATCTGGCCTCTTCCGCGGCAGTGTGGAGTCTGGTGGCAGGGGCAGTGCGGCCTTGTACCCGGCGGCCGGGCGTGACGTCACTCCTCCGGCAGCTGGCAGCAGCGCACACGCTGGTTTTCTCTGGCTCCCGCCCGCTGTTCTCCTCTTACTGCTGCGGCAGTCAGCGGCGCTGGGCTCCGTCCCTCCTTGCGGCTTCCTCCGGTCTCTCTCTTCACTTCCCTCTTTTAGGCGCCAACTCCTCCTCTGCTTCTCCCGCTCTGCGGGCAGCCAATCCCCGCATTTTTTGGTTAGGAGGCACTGGGTCCTAGTGCCCTCCAGCTAGTCCTCCTGTCAGACGCGGTTGCCTAGCAACCAGCTGACCAGCCACATTAACCACTGCAGTCCCTGGTGGGTTAAGGTATTCAGCAGTGGCTGGGGGGCGGATACTGGGCATCACACTTGCTAGTGCTCGCCCCGCTGCTGGCACACCGGTGGCCGGGATCCCTCTGTGGATGTACTGTCAGTTTTTGATACCGATCCCCCTCCATGATGTTGTGGCAAAGAAATGCGACTTCATGTCAACGCAACGCGGCAGAGTAGAAGTTTTAGTTAGTCAAGTCCGTCACTTTCCCAGGATGCATGGACCCCTAGATACGGAACTCATCTTATCCACACTAAGATCTCAATATGAAGTGTCTAGCAGTGCATAACGCAGGTGCGTGGTAACAGAGCTCACAGGAAATTGTTGGATTTTGTTTCAGATACAATGTTATATTCCTCTTTACCTCCTGTTTAACTCAAGTATTGGTCAGAATAATTCTTTTTTTTTAAATACTGTTTATTGAGATTTCTGCCAAAATACAAAGGAGGACGGGGATGGGGAAGACAGAAGGAAAAAGGGAGGAGGGGAGGGGGGGGGGGGGGGGGGGTACAGCAATGCAAACATTTGATGTCCATTATGTAAGTATATCAGAGACCGAATGTCAACGGGGGGGGGGGGGGGGGCATTTAAAGTGTGCCAACCATGGGTACCAGACCTCAGTGAAGGTCCCAGCCCTGCTCTCGATCACGCTAGAGAGAAACTCCATATGATATGTATCCCATACAGCCGCGATCACCGCCGCAATGGAGGGGACTGTGTGCGACTTCCAATGAAAAGCAATCTTACATCTCAGTGCGGTCGCAATGTGCCAGATGAGTCTTTGTATGGGTCTTGGTGTTCCAGGGATGGGCCTTGGGAAGAGGAAGAAAGTTGGGGAGAAGGGCACGGTCACTCCGGTGATTCGCAAGATCAATTTCCGGATGGCTTTCCAGCGCGATGTTATCCCGGGACAGTCCCAGAATACATGGAGCAGGGTACCCTCCAATCCGCAACCCCTCCAACATCTATCCGATGCGGCAGGAAATATTCTACTCAGACGCGTCGGCACCAAGTACCAACGAACATAAATTTTAAACGAGTTTTCTCTATGTCTAATAGAGGTCGCTGAGGAGACTAGGTTTTGTTTAATCTGTTCCCAGGTATCTGGCTCCAAGTGGTCCTGTAATTCAGTTTCCCAAGCTATTTCATGAGGGGTCAATGTGGGTAGATCATGAGTAAGCATGAGGCGGTATATAGATGATAGGAGGCCCCTAGAGGGAGAGCGCAGAAAGCATAATGATTCCAGAGGTGATCGGGTTAAGGAGCTATGTGAGTGTATGTATGCTATGTGAAAGCTACGTAGTTGTAGATATTGAAAGAAGCAATGTGGAGGGAGTTCATATCTACTCTGTAAGTCAGAGAAGGCTGGGAAAGAGCGAGAGGGCGCCATGTCGTTAATAAACAACAGGTCGAGCGTCTGCCAATGTTGGAAAGTACGTGGGGACTGACCTTCAGGGAACAACGGATTGTCCCAGAGGGGTGCAAGAGCGGGGGGGGAGGACAATAAGGAGAAAGTCTTAGTGAGTCTGTCCCAAAGTGTGATGGTAAATGCTATAGATGGGAAATTAGAACATTCGGGGGGTCTGTGAGTTCGAGGGATCCAGAGGAGGGTGGAGATGGACCTCATACGAACAAGTTCGGATTCCAATTGAACCCATCTACGAGACGCTGTATGTGAGTGCAAGAGGACGGCCTGAGATAGGTGGGCCGCGTAGTAATACAATTTAATGTTGGGTACTCCAAGTCCACCCTCTCTGTTCCTGTTATAAAGTGTCTTAAAACGAACCCGAGGTCTCTTGCCTGACCACAGAAAGTGTAAGAATTTCTTCTGCAAATCTGAGAACACCTGTGAAGGTATTCATATCGGGAGCGCCTGGAATAGGTATAAGAGACGAGGCAGGACGTTCATTTTCAGGGCGTTGGCCCGTCCAGACCAAGAAATAAACTGACCTGACCATTTCTGGAGATCGCCAGTGACATTATGAATTAGTTCAGGGTAATTGGCTTTATATAATTGGGAGTGTTGTCTGGTGAGGAATACGCCTAGGTATTTCAGGCGGGATTTTTTCCAGTCAAATTTGAAGTTGCTGCATAAAGAGGCCTTTAACTGGGCTTGCAAGTGAAAGTCTAGTACCTCCGTTTTAGCATCGTTTACTTTAAAGTTGGAAATAAAACCAAATTCCTGTATAATTTTTAGAAGGTTTGGGAGAGAGATGTGCGGGTTCGAGAGAGTGAGCAAAATATCGTCTGCATATAAGGAGATCTTGAACTGAGAAGAACCAATTGTAATCCCCGAGATATCCGGGCAGTCGCGGATCCCCGACGCCAGTGGTTCCATCATCAGCGCGAAAATTAAGGGTGACAAAGGACAGCCCTGTCTTGTACCATTCGCATGGTCAGAATAATTCTATATACAGTACATTCTTAATACGGGTTCAGTATGATTTACCGACGGACACAGATTATGACTGTCAGTATTGTGTCCGTCGGTAAATCAACTGCTACCTCTTAATACAGTGAGAAGAAGCACACTAGCTATGCAACTAAACTGGATTACAGCCAGTACATGCTGATTAAGCTAACAATACAACGAAGAAAAAAAAAACCAAAACAACAGACCATGTATTAAGTATACACAGCACTTCCGTAAAGCATTTCAGAATCTGGTGTGTTCCCCTTTCCAAAAATTAACGTGGAGGAAACCTTATCCAGCCCACCCAGTATAGATTTATAGGGTGCTAGAGGTAGGGGGCCTGATTCAGAGCCACACACCATCCACACATAATGTGGATGTTCACCTAGTTGAGTGATGTTTTGTAACTGCGCATACGTGTAAATTTCGGGGGGGAAAACAGCGTATGCGAGACACATGCAAGAGTGTATGCACAAAAGCACATTTGTGATCGAGACAGACAATATCAGACATCTAGTGGGCAGTGACTGGGATGAGTCTAGAAATGAATGCAAAAATGGTCCGTTCAGTAGGGGTGTTATGGGAGTGTCACGGGCATGTCAATGCAAGCAGCAAGACACACAGGAGGCCATGGCCAGTCAGAGAAACTGCAACTGCCCTAGGGCTGGTGCAACCCATGGTGGGTGGCTCAGACCTTACACATTCAGCCGCACTAATTCATGCCAAGAGACAGTGAAACGAGTTAATGGTCAGCCTCTGGTACCTATGTACAGCCAGGAACGCTTTTGGTATTACACTTGGACATTTACAGCCATCAGGAAATCCAGCAACAGCCCCTGTGGATAAAAGGAATATCCATTAACTATTGCGGTGGAGCCCATAACCTGCCTTGGACCCTTGCTAGAGTGGACAAATCCAAAGAGACCCACAGGTAATTATACCAAAAAGCCTGTATATCTGAACCTAAAGGCTTCATTTAGCACGTGCAAATTGTCCTTGAGGGGTTTATGAACCTCAGTTTTGTGTTATTTTCCCTAAATTTTAGCACATCAGGAGACTATTGGATACAGTGGAGGTGACCCTTGGATTTTGGTTCTTCGGTATGGTATACCAGGCCCCGGCAGGCAATTGGTACAATTTCCTCCTCCTCTTAAGACAGAGGTTCTCAAACACGGTCCTCAAGCCACCCTAACGGTCCAGGTTTTAAGTATATCCGTGCTTGGCCACAGGTGACTTAATTAGTACCACAGCAATTTGATTTAACCATCTGTGCTGAGCCTTGGATATACTTAAAACCTGGATCGTTGGGGTGCCTTGAGGACCACGTTTGAGAGCCTCTGTCTTAAGATATAATTGTAAAATTGAAACAAAAGGCGGTGACCATATTTTCTCCGCTGCTTGGTGTTTTGTCATTTATTCAATGGGTTATTATTGGTTGATTGTGGGACAGAAACGATCTCTGTCTAATGCTGCATTCAGACTGCAAATGCCGGATCCTACCCGGTAGGACAAACGTTGTACTTACCGGGTGGGATCCGGCATTTGCACTCCGCTGCTGGCTTTCCGACCCGGCAATATACCGGGTCGGTTGCCATAACAACGGAGCGCGCAGCAGCAGCAGGGGCGGGGGTGGAGGCGGCGTCGTGAGATGAGCTCATCTCCAGCGCCGCCTCTCCCTATCTTGTGAATGGGAACCGTGTCGCATCGACACGGCTCCCATTCACACCGCACCTGACCCGGTAATCAACCCGGGTAAAACCCTTCTTTTTTACTGGGTTGATTTACCGGGTCAGGCGACCGGCTAAATCGGCCAGTGTGCTTTCACATCGCACACTGACTCGGTTCGACACGGCAATATGCCGTGTCGGTACCGGGTTATTTGTGCGATGTGAAAGGGGTATAAGATGGGGACAGTGGCAGCACTGAGGTCGGTGACACCCGGTGCAGCCATAGGCTCATCTGAAAAGGGGGCATGGCTTACCAGAATGGGGGTGTGGCCTTGCGGAAGATGCCATTTGTGTCACTATTGGGGGTGTAGCCTCGTAGGAAGCTTCCCAGTCACATCACTTTGGGGGCTTGCCCAGCATCTAAGGTCCCCCCCCATATATTCTATACTGTGTACATGTGTACTTCAGCTTGGATTAGAACCCCACCCATCTACCCAAGGGCATTTTTAATTAGCATGAATCTCTGAAATTTACAGACTGCATTTTGGGAAAGGCACTATGGGGTATATTCAATTGCTGTTGGATCCATTCCGACATGCATTTGTGGGAATGGATCTGACAAGCCCTATTCAATGAGCGGCCAAATCCAACTGTCGGATTTGTCCGTTCTCGGTGTCCCATCTGTGCAGCAGTCAGCCCTCCCCGTGCGGCTCCCGTACCATGCTTCCACCCGCCAGCGCCCGCCACGGCTGCGATGACTGCAGCTACACTATGTGACTGACTAGTGTCAGACAACAGTGTGAGAGACACGGGCCGCGCCAGGACGGTTACCGCGCCGTGCCCGCGGTACTCCCCCGCCGCTGAGACTCGGACCACGTTAGCCTTGTATGAGATCACAGGGAGTGACGCCTAGAGGTACTTGCCGCTGCCCCTATAGCCTGCCGCCCCTATCCCACGTCTCATCTTCTTAATCCGACTTTTTTAAAGTCGGACTGAGACTGTCAGAAACGGGGCCAAAAGTCAGATTTGGCCCCGTTTCCGACAGAAGCACCCAGATTGGCGGCTATTCAGCTGATTCACGTCCTTTCCGACAAGTTGAATTTCCCGACTTGTCGTAAATCTGGGGGGGGGGGGATTGAGTAGGTCGGTACCCCTACCGATCTGAAAAACTCGAATACTGCCATCTTTCGAACAAGATGGCGGTTTCGACAGTAATTGAATATGCCCCTATGATGGTAAGTCCTGAATACATTTATACAATTTGTCAGGTTTAGGGATGAGTATGAGTTGCTGTAGCCCGGCTGCTTTGGGACATCACATTGTAATACTTAATTCAGCACTTTTTTTTAGCACCTAATTATTTAACTACCTATGTAACAATGTTTAACATACTAATTATTTCCTCTCACCCATGTAACACTTTTAACACATAGCTTATGCTTTTAACTTATGAACACATATTAACAATTTAACCTCTTACTAGTGTGGTGCCTTGGGGAGGTTGGCCTCTGCTGGGAATGGGGGGGGGGGGGGGGACTGTGCTCTGGGCTTGGCCCTTAGTATTAGGGGCCCACCAGATGAGGTCACCTGGTCGTTGGTTGGCCAAACATTATGCTAAGAACCTCCTTTTTGATCTATGTTAGATTACAGAGTTTATTTCAATTATTCTGATTAGCAGTGCTTAGTATTATAGAGTATGCATCTGCAATGTTTTCTTCTGTGTGGTACTACAAGTCTCAGTATGTCAATTCTCTTTATGTTAGGCATTAGGGTGTGAAGCCCAAGCCCCCCATATATTTAACTGCCCATATCTTCAAATGCTAGATAGACCAGAAAGACAAGTTGAAGTTACTGCCATCAGCATTAACAATGCATTCTGATAATGATCTGTGAGATCTTTCACATTTGCATTAACCTTTTGGTGACAACAGAACACAACATTCCTCCATTAAAACTACCCATAAGCATGTACTCTAACACATTTCTTAATGCTCACAGTCAGGCCCGGCGCTAACTGCTCAGCAAAGGGATGCAAAGCAGGGAGGTGCCAGGAAGGAGAGGCGCTCTCCCTGCTCTGTATCCCTGTGCTGAGCTGATGCCCCTGCTGCTGCCGGCTGCTGCGCCTATCACACTCCATGACAGGCAGCGGCACCGGCAGCTACAAGCCTCCTCTCACCTCCCTTCCCCTGTCACACACTCACAGTGCAGTGTGCGGACTTGAAATGGGGAGGAGCTACATGGTAATAAGGGGCGGCGCTACACGGGACCAGGCTGCAGACTGTAACACAGGGGATAAGCTGCCAGAGACTTCCTTATGTAAGCGGCTGGAAAACAAATGAGTGAGTGAAAGTGTGTGTTTGTGTGTGTCAGCGGTACAGGGGGAGTTACGTGTGTAAGCATCACTGGTACAGGGGGCGTTACGTGTGTAAGCATCACTGGTACTGGAGGTGTTACGTGTGTAAGCGGCACTGCTACATGGGGTGATACGTGTGTTTGTGTCACTGGTACAGGGGATGTTACGTGTGTAAGCATCACTGGTACTGGGGGCGTTATGTGTGCAAGCGTCACTGGCACAGGAGGCGTTACGCGTGTAAGTGTCACTGGTACAGGGGGCGTTACGTGTGTAAGTGTCATTGGTACAGGGGGCGTTACGTGTGCAAGCGTCACTGGTACAGGGTGTGTTACTTGTGCAAGTGTCACTACTACAGGGGGTGTTACATGTGCAAGCGTCACTGCTACAGGGTGTGTTACGTGTGCAAGCACCACTGCTACAGGGTGCGTTACTCATGCAAGCGTCACTGGTACAGGTGGCGTTACATGTGCAAGCGTCACTGGTACAAGGTGCATAACATGTGCAATTGTCACTGCTACAGGGTGCGTTACGTGTGCAAGTGTCACTGCTACAGGGGGCGTTACGTGTGCAAGTGTCACTGCTACAGGGGGCGTTACGTGTGTAAGCGTCACTGCTACATGGAGCGTTAAGTGTGTAAGCGTCACTACTACAGGGTTTATTGTGTGTATAAGCGGCACTGCTACAGGGAGCATTATGTGTATAAACGTTACTGGTACAGGGGGCGTTATGTGTGTAAGCGTCACTGGAACAGGGGGCATTACGTGTGTAAGCGTCACTGCTACAAGGAGCGTCTTGTATAAGCATCACTGCTACAAGGGCCATTACGTGTGTAAGTGTCACTGCTACAGGGTGCGTTACATGTGTAAGCATTACTGCGTCTTGTATAAGCGTCACTGGTGTTACGTGTAAAAGCGCCACTACTACACAGGTCGTTGTGTATAAGCGGCACTACCACAGGGGGCATTGTGTGTAAGCAGCACTACTACAGGGAGCATTATGTGTTTAAGCGTCACTGTTACAGGGGACATTATGGCCCTCATTACGAACTGATCGCTCGCTAGCTATTTTTTGCAGCCATGCAAACGCATAGTCGCCGCCCACGGGGGAGTGTATTTTCGCTTTGCAAGTGTGCGATCGCATGTGCAGCTGAGCGGTACAAAAACATTTTGTGCAAAACAAGACCAGCCCTGAAGTTACTTATCCTGTGCGATGATCCTAGCGACGGAGGTCCCGGAATTGACGTCAGACACCCGCCCTGCAAACGCCTGGACACGCCTGCGTTTTCCCTATCACTCCCAGAAATGGTCAGTTGACACCCATAAACGCCCTCTTCCTGTCAATCTCCTTGCGATCGGTTGTGTGAATGGATTCTACGCTAGAAGCATTGCACAGCAACAATGCTGTTTGTACCCGTACGACACGCGTGCACATTGCGGTGCATACCCATTCGCAGTTTTGACGTTTTTTTAACTGATCGCTGTGCTGCGAAAATCGTCAGCGAACTATCAACTCAGAATGACCTCCTATGTGCGCTGTCCCTTTGTAAAGTATGTGAGGGCGCAAATTTCTAGTTTGCAGTGGTCGCCGAACACCCTGGCACCGGCCCTGCTCACAGTAATCATTATTTCATAGAAAAAGCAATTTTAATAATAAAAATAGTGATCTTACAAAAAGGTATTTATAGGTGAATGCAAGCTATAGATGGATTTTCCCTTCTAAAAAAAATCTCTTCCTTCTTCATTAAAGTCCTGCTACCGTACGTACAATTGCCCTTAGCAGCCTGGACACTAGTCAAAACATATACAGGAGTGGTGGACGGAAACCAAAACTAAACCACCAATGGTTATATTTCAGAGGTGGGGAGGACCGAACACGAGTTAACGCTTTAGGTGCTGGACTACATCAAAGCTTGCAATCTACAGTATGGGGCAGATGTATTAAGCCTGGAGAAGGCATAAGGAAGTGATAAACCAGTGATAAGTGAAAGGTGATAAACGCACCAGCCAATCAGATCCTAACTGTTAATTTACATATTGGAGCTGATTGGCTGGTGCGTTTATCACCTTGCACTTATCACTGGTTTATCACTTCCTTATGCCTTCTCCAGGTTAATACATCTGCTCTTTGATATCTACAATTTACTTATTTTTCCAAATCTTAAACCTCAGATTTTAGTGGGCAAAATGTCAAAATAATTTGTGAGTAGCCCTTATCCAGAGAAATGATCACTTTTGCCACTGAGCTGTTCTACATCAGAGCTATTTACTATGATGTCTTTTGAGTTTTGCCCTCTGGGCTAGCAATACAATCCTACTTGGGGTGTTGGCAGCATAACACATTTGCATTATTACATTAGAGCATCGGATCTTTAGAACTCACTTTAGGAATGAACGTAGAAGTGTCTGAAAATCCTATCAGTTTCTTGAAAAAAGTAATACACCATTTGGTAAGGAAGGTAACTTTACATCAATCTCACTGTGAAATGATTCTGCCAGTTATATACTATAGCAAAGGCAGGACCGGATTAAGCCCTTGGGGGCCCCAGGGCACCCAAGACAGGGGGCCCCCCCACCAGCAACCAACCCCCGCAGGGGCAAAAGCAGGATTCGGAAGGGGGGTTTCCTTTGATGCACGTGTGTGTGTGTGTGTGTGTGTGTGTGTGTGTGTGTGTGTGTGTGTGTGTGTGTGTGTGTGTGGACTTCGTAATCACATATCACAAACACCAGCTAGTTCAGCAACGTTTCTGGTTTTATTTACCAATATGACGTGATTCTATATCAATTATCTCTTATTAGCTCCACCCCCTCTGCTCTGACCCCCGAATCGCGGTGTACAACCACGAGGGGGCGGGGCTCCCAACGCCGGCCGTAGGACCGGACAGCGGGCATTGAAAACAAAAAAACATTTGGGCCACCCCCCTATACCCCTATACCCCACCTCCCCCTCCCCCAGCACAAAGCCAGCCACCGGCTACAGGAGCTGTCGGGGTCAAGGCTCCACGCTGCAGCAGGGAGGAGAAGACTCCCGGCTGCTGGGGAGGGAGGATTCCGCGCTGCCAGCGGGTGTGTGATGTCCCACTCGCGGCTGTGCGTGTGGCTCCCTCCCCACTCCTCACGGGTCAGCGACTGATACAGGGCAGAGGGAACAGCAGCACCAGAGCGGTGCAGACCAGCTTCGGCTGGGGGGCCCCTTATGCCAGGGGGGCCCGGGGTACTGACCCCCTTGGCACCCCCCTTACTCCGGCTCTGAGCAAAGGTTTAAGGTAGCATTGAACAACTCTGATTAGCCCTAGAAGCATCACATGTTAACCTGCACTAAAGCTCATTATTAATATTAAAATTGGATAAAAAGAGGAGCCTGCATTTACTGTCTAAAAATAATGTAATATAATTGTTGTCAGCAGCTGTCTGATACCAGTGATGACTTGGACTGCCTTTTAAAATGTCAGCACTCAAATTGAATATTATAATACTTGGGCCCCCCCCCCCCCCCCCCCATGTCTGCTTTGTTCCACCATTACTCTTTTTGCTCCTACCATCAGACTGTTGCTCGTTAACATGATGTCTGTACGGAAAATACACGTCTGGCCTGGTGTGTGAAGAGCATTTGCTGTACGTAACATACATAGGAGAACATGCCAATCTAAAGGTGAATCCCAAGTAACATTCTGCAATAATATATTATTTATGCATCTCCTCCCTAATTAATTCTACATTTTAGGCATAATTAGACTTTAAAGTTGAACTTCCCCTACACCTTCCAAATGGGCTGGATTCCCATTATCTTTGTACATAACCAATTCAGTCAACGATTCACAAACCACTACTTTTGATTGCTGACATTCAAGATGAGGACGTTTAAAATGTCAACAGATATATTGACAATGTCACATTGACTTAAAGATGACATATACAAATCGGGTTAGGCTGCGGCTATGGTTAGGCTGCGGTTAGGGTTAGGCTGCGATTAGGGTTAGGCTGCGGTTAGGGTTAGGCTGTGGTTAGGCTGTGATTAGGGCTAGGCTGCGGTTAGGGTTAGGCTGTGATTAGGCTGTGATTAGGGTTAGGCTGCAGTTAGGGTTAGGCTGCGGTTAGGGTTAGGCTGCGGTTAGGGTTAGGCTGTGATTAGGGCTAGGCTGCAGTTAGGGTTAGGCTGCGGTTAGGGTTAGGCTGCGATTAGGCTGCGATTATGGCTAGGCTGCGGTTAGGGTTAGGCTGCGGTTAGGGCTAGGCTGCGGTTAGGGTTAGACTGTGGTTAGGGTTAGGCTGCAATTAGGGTTAGGCTGCGGTTAGGGTTAGGTTGTGATTAGGGCTAGGCTGCGGTTAGGGTTAGGCTGTGGTTAGGGTTAGCGACGATTAGGGTTAGGCTGCGGTTAGGGTTAGGCTGTGATTAGGCTGTGATTAGGGCTAGGCTAAGGTTAGGGTTAGGCTGCGGTTATGGTTAGGCTGCGATTAGGCTGTGATTAGGGCTAGGCTGCGGTTAGGGTTAGGCTGCAGTTAGGGTTAGGCTGCGGTTAGGGTTAGGCTGCGATTAGGGTTAGGCTGCGATTAGGGTTAGGCTGTGATTAAGGTTAGGATGTGGTCAGGGTTAGGCTGCGGTTAGGGATAGGCTGTGATTAGGGTTAGGCTGTGGGGGAGTTACAGGGAAATCGCAGTCAAAATCGTCCATAGACAATATTTCACCATGTGTATGCACCTTTAGACTACAGTTAGGGTTAGTTTTAGTCTAAAAAACTACTGTTGACATTCTGACTGTCGACATTCACAATGTCAACATTATGTCAGTATCAACACTGCGGGTGGCGATACTGTATGTCATCTGTCAACATTTTGAACATATAGTCATGTCGGAACATGACGACATTATGGTGCCGACATGCTGAATGTTTCCATTCTGTATGTCAACATATCATATCCAACCCGCCAGGAAATTTGTGGATGAAGATTAAGCAACCTTCAAACGCATTTTTCTACATTATAGGGACATGGAAAATGGTGATTCCAGGGATCAGGGTAGGATTGGCCATTAGTTTTCCCAGTGGGTGGTTGCCCTATGGGACCTACTAGGGGACTGTGTGGTTTTTTTTTTTCATTCACCTATTTTCTAAACTTGTACTGCTCGGCAGCAGGTATTGGGGTTGGGCATTCTGCTGTAGCCTGCATAAAGTGCCTGACTTTTTTCCTCCCGTGTTGGGGCTGTGAAGCCTACTGCTACAGTGCATGGCTCATACTTCATCCCTCAGCAGCAGTAGCAGTCTCTGCTCTCTGCCTGCCCTGATGTGCCACACACCAGCACTCTGCTGCGCTGCTAGAGCTAACACAACGGGTATTGCCGCCCCTTAATGACCCAATGTCACAATACAATTTAAAGCATGCTAGGCTGAACACTGACTCAAACAATAAAATGAACTCTGACATCTTGTCAACTGTCCAAAATTTCAAGGAACAATCACAGTTTTAAAGATCTGACCCTTGAAATGTCCCTACTCTTCTGCCTTTGCCAAATGCAAAATACGATCCCTCTTTTTTCTTGTAAGAAGCATTTCTTATCAGGTATTATTATCCTCCAGGCATTATAAATGAATAATTACTAAAGCGACAAAACGATTTCAAAAGTCCACATTCCATCCAGACAGTATTATATGTGCTGTGCTTGCATGCCCAGGACCGCTGAGAGATCTATTATGACCAAGTACTAGGGGACATGCCTGGCCAAGCGTATTTGGGGTATGGCCGAGCATAGTTGTGAATACCAGATCCCTCTATACATGCTGGACTGTCCAGCGAAGGGGGTGCGCTCACATTGTCTCACCTCTTCGACAGCCTGGGCCCACAGACATGTAAAGGTTCTGCTACTCTGTACCCAACCCCCTCCTTTCTCTCACAGAGGGTCATTCAGGTGCGGTTGATCTTTCTATTCCTGTTGCAATGATTTGCCGTATGCAATTGTGATTTTATGGTAATATTGGATGAAGCTAACCTCTGCAAAAGGATGCCCACCGCGATTGCATCATTTGTGTATAGCGATGCATGATTACAGAAACATCGCTAACATCATCGCACATGGGATTGCTACGCAGAGCCTGAGAGTCTCTGAAGACACCCACACTTAGCTGCTCTCCAGGAACGCACAGGCCTCCCCAGTAGCAAGTGTGATCACAGCTGCTAATGTATGCACGCCCAGAAAACACCATCCGAATGGCCATGATTCATATGACCTCTCCTCGTTACCACCCCCAAACGCTGACTTCTTGTCACTCAGTTTGCGACTAAACTCTCACTGCGACCGCACTCGCAAATCACTTGCTGCACGTGTCCACTGCGGATAACACATATGTACAGTGCGAAAACATTGATCGTTATGCGTAAAGCTGACGCTTTGCGCCCGCACCTGAGTGACCCCCTCTATGCACCTCTAAAGATGCCACACTCCAGCAATGTCTCCATGAGAATTCTTTTAAAATGACGGCAAAAATGCAATGACCACTAACAAAAACAGCAGAGCATAGTAGTGTTATAACTACAGTAACTGGATATATAAACAACTGGATATCTGGTCTAATTTTGGTCTATATATCTAAAAAGTACAAACACTAATGCAGTCAATTAAAAACAGTATACCCATTACCCACTAATTAAAACGATCTCCCCCCCCCCCCTTCCCCCCATCACTCTCTCTCTCTCTCTCTCTCTCTCTCTCTCTCTCTCACACGTGTTTGTCTTTGTATTCTCTAGCATTAGTTATACAATGTACTTTACATATTGTATAACGTGCATTAAATGAACAGAAGGTAAAGTTTCCCTAAGCCACCCAGGCATACAGTGCATGCTACAAGTTCTCCTGTTCAGTGCTCTTACCTCAGACTACATCCATATGTCATGGAGCGAAAGGATCAGATCCTACAGAACAGCAGTCTGGTACCAGTCCAATGTGTGACCCAGCAGCAGGTGTATAGTACACAGAGTTGTAACACACAGCTGCCAGTCATACAAACACACAGCAGCAGCTCCCCTCCTCTTCTCACTGTTATATACAGCAACACGTCCTCCTGGAAATCTCCTGCACGCTGTTCCCTGGGAGACCAAGCACTGACTGGCTGCAGTCTCTGCCTACTATACAGTACAGACTGTATGACTCTCCTACACAATGACATCAAGTGACAGCAATCATGTATTATACGGCTAATAGTGACATTAGGAAACAGTGCTGTATAACTGTGAGAGGCACAGAGGGCAGGTCCCTGGGCAGTCTTCCCAGTTACACGTTACAGGGAAATATGACAATGAAAAGGAATAGTGTTTCCATTCTTTTTTTTCCTGGTCACAGGGAAATTTGATTCTTGAAATACCTTTAAATGGGATAAAATTACCTTTATTTCAGTGAATTTTCATATTCTGTAGTTAGTTTTGTTAGCTCTCCTGTTATGTACTTACCACAGCATTAGAAGTACAACATTTAACAGAGAAATTACAGGGAATTTAACTAAGAAAGACAGGAAAAAAAGAGACCAGGAAACCTGAAAATAGAATTTACTCACCGGTAATTCTATTTCTCGTAGTCCGTAGTGGATGCTGGGTACTCCGTAAGGACCATGGGGAATAGACGGGCTCCGCAGGAGACTGGGCACTCTTTAAAGAAAGATTAGGTACTACATCTGGTGTGCACTGGCTCCTCCCTCTATGCCCCTCCTCCAGATCTCAGTTAGGGAAACTGTGCCCGGAAGAGCTGACATTACTAGGAAAGGATTTGGAATCCAGGGTAAGACTCATACCAGCCACACCAATCACACCGTACAACCTGTGATAACTATACCCAGTTAACAGTATGAACAATAGCTGAGCCTCATTTAACAGATGGCTCAGAACAATAACCCTTTAGTTAAGCAATAACTATATACAAGTATTGCAGAAGTCCGCACTTGGGACGGGCTCCCAGCATCCACTACGGACTACGAGAAATAGAATTACCGGTGAGTAAATTCTTATTTTCTCTGACGTCCTAGTGGATGCTGGGGACTCCGTAAGGACCATGGGGATTATACCAAAGCTCCCAAACGGGCGGGAGAGTGCGGATAACTCTGCAGCACCGAATGAGCAAACTCAAGGTCCTCCTCAGCCAGGGTATCAAACTTGTAGAATTTAGCAAACGTGTTTGACCCCGACCAGGTAGCAGCTCGGCAAAGTTGTAATGCCGAGACCCCTTGGGCAGCCGCCCAAGAAGAGCCCCCTTCCTCGTGGAACGGGCTTTTACTGAATTAGGATGCGGCAGTCCAGCCACAGAATGTGCAAGTTGAATCGTGCTACAGATCCAGCGAGCAATAGTCTGCTTAGAAGCAGGAGCACCCAGCTTGTTGGGTGCATGCAGGATAAACAGCGAGTCAGTATTTCTGACTCTAGCCGTCCTGGAAACATAGATTTACAGGGCCCCGACTACGTCCAGCAACTTGGAATCCTCCAAGTCCCGAGTAGCCGCAGGCACCACAATAGGTTGGTTCAAATGAAACGCTGATACCACCTTAGGGAGAAATTGGGGACGAATCCTCAATTCTGCCCTGTCCATATGGAAGATCAGATAAGGGCCTTTAACAGCGTAGGAATCATTTCATCTGGAACGCCCTTTTCCGTTAGGATCCGGCGTTCAACCGCCAAGCCTTCAAACGCAGCCGCGGTAAGTCTTGGAACAGACAGGGCCCCTGCAGTAGCAGGTCCTGTCTGAGAGACAGAGGCCATGGGTCCTCCGAGATCATTTCTTGTAGTTCTGGGTACCAAGTTCTTCTTGGCCAATCCGGAACTACGAGTACAGTTCTTACTCCTCTCTTACTTACTATCCTCAGTACCTTGGGTATGAGAGGAAGAGGAGGGAACACATAAACCGACTGGTACACCCACGGTGTCACTAGTGCATCCACAGCTATCGCCTGAGGGTCTCTTGACCTGGCGCAATACTTTTTTAGCTTTTTGTTGAGGCGGGACGCCATCATGTCCACCTGTGGCCGTTCCCAACGGTTCACAATCTGCGTGAAGACTTCTGGATGAAGTCCCCACTCTCCCGGGTGGAGGTCGTGCCTGCTGAGGAAGTCTGCTTCCTAGTTTTCCACACCCGGAATGAACACTGCTGACAGTTTTAGCACGTGATACTCCGCCCATCGGAGAATGCTTGTGGCTACTGCCAACGCCATCCTGCTTCTTGTGCCACCTTGTCGGTTTACATGGGCGACAGCCGTGATGTTGGCTGAGTGAATCAGCACCGGCTGGTTTTGAAGCAGGGGTTCTGCTTGACTTAGGGCATTGTAAATGGCCCTTAGGTCCAGAATATTTATGTGTAGGGAAGTCTCCTGACTCGACCATTGTCCTTGGAAGTTTCTTCCCTGAGTGACTGCTCCCCAACCTCGGAGGCTTGCATCCGTGGTCACCAGGACCCAGTCCTGAATGCCGAATCTGCGGCCCTCGAGAAGATGAGCACTCTGCAGCCACCACAGCAGAGACACCCTGGCCCTCGGGGACAGGGCGATCAGCCGATGCATCTGAAGATGCGATCCTCACTTGTCTAACAGGTCCCACTGAAAGTTCCTTGCATGGAACCTGCCGAAGGGAATTGCTTCGTAAGAAGCTACCCTCTTTCCCAGGACTCGCGTGCCATGATGCACCGACACCTGTTTTGGTTTCAGGAGGTCTCTGACCAGAGATGACAACTCCTTGGCCTTCTCCTCCGGGAGAAACACCTTCTTCTGTTCTGTGTCCAGAAACATGCCCAATATCAGCAGACGCGTTGTAGGAACCAGCTGCGACTTTGGGATATTCAGAATCCAGCCGTGCTGTTGTAGCACTTCCTGAAATAGTGCTACTCCGATCAACAACTGCTCCTTGGACCTCGCCTTTATAAGGAGATCGTCCAAGTACGGGATAATTATAACTCCCTTCTTTCGAAGGAGTATCACCATTTCGGCCATTACCTTGGTACACACCCTCGGTGCCGTGGATAGACCAAACGGCAACCTCTGGAATTGGTAATGGCAGTTCTGTACCACAAACCTGAGGTACTCCTGGTGAGGTGGGTAAATGGGGACATGTAGGTAAGCATCCATGATGTCCAGTAACACCATAAAATCCCCCTCTTCCAGGCTTGCAATAACCGCCCTGAGCGATTCTATTTTGAACTTGAACTTCCTTATATAAGTGTTCAAGGATTACAAATTTAGAATGGGTCTCACCGAACTGTCTGGTTTCGGTATCACAAACATTGTGGAATAGTAACCTCGTCCCTGCTGAAGGAGAGGAACTTTGATTATCACCTGCTGGAGGTACAGCTTGTGAATTGCCGCCAGTACTACCTCCCTTTCCTTGGGAATAGCAGGCAAGGCTGATTTGAGGTAACGGCGAGGGGGAGACGTCTCGAACTCCAGCTTGTATCCCTGAGATACCTGTAGAACCCAGAGATCCACCTGTGCGCGAACCCACTGGTCGCTGAAGTTCCGGAGACGGGCCCCCACCGCACCTGGCTCCACCTGTGGAGCCCCAGCGTCATGTGGTGGACTTAGTGGAAGCAGGGGAGTATATTTGTTCCTGGGAACTGGCTGTCTGGTGCAGCTTTTTCCCTCTACCTCTGCCTCTGGGCAGAAAGGACGCGCCTCTAACCCGCTTGCCTTTCTGAGGCCGAAAGGACTGTACTTGATAATACGGTGCTTTCTTAGGCTGTGAGGGAACCTGAGGTAAAAAGGTCGACCTCCCAGCTGTTGCTGTGGACACGAGGTCCGAGAGACCGTCTCCAAACAATTCCTCACCCTTATAAGGCAAAACTTCCATGTGGCTTTTAGAATCAGCATCACCTGTCCACTGCCGAGTCCATAATACTCTCCTGGCAGAAATGGACATTGCATTAATTCTAGATGCCATCCGGCAAATGTCCCTCTGTGCATCTCTCATATATAAGACTACGTCTTTAATATGCTCTATAGTTAGCAAAATAGTATCCCTGTCAAGGGAATCAATGTTATCTGACAGGGAATCAGACCATGCTGCTGCAGCACTACACATCCATGCTGAAGCAATAGCAGGTCTCAGTATAGTACCTGAGTGTGTACTTCAGGATAGCCTCCTGCTTTCTATCTGTAGGCTCCTTTAAGGCGTCCGTATCCTGAGACGGCAGTGCCACCTTTTTTGATAAGCGTGTGAGCGCCTTGTCCACCCTAGGGGATGTCTCCCAGCGTAGCCTATCCGTTGGCGGGAAAGGGTACGCCATTAGTAACCGTTTAGAAATCACTAGTTTCTTATCTGGGGAACACCACGCTTCTTCACACAATTCATTTAACTCATCAGATGGGGGAAAAGTCACTGGCTGCTTTTTCTCCCCAAACATAATACCCTTTTTTGTGGTAACCGGGTTAATGTCAGAAATGTGCAACACATTTTTCATTGCCGTAATCATACATCGGATGGCCCTTGTGGATTGTACATTAGTCTCATCCTCGTCGACACTGGAGTCAGACTCCGTGTCGACATCTGTGTCTGCCATCTGAGGTAGCGGGCGTTTTTGAGCCCCTGATGGCCTCTGAGACGTTTGGGCAGGAGCGGGCTGAGATGCCGGCTGTCCCAAAGCTGTTACGTCATCGAACCTTTTATGCAAGGAGTTGACACTGTCGGTTAATACCTTCCACATATCCATCCACTCTGGTGTCGGCCCCGCAGGGGGCGACATCACACTTATTGGCTCCTGCTCCGCCTCCACGTAAGCGTCCTCATCAAACATGTCGACACAGCCATACTGACACACCGCACACACACACAGGGAATGCTCTGACTGAGGACAGGACCCCACAAAGTCCTTTGGGGAGACAGAGAGACAGTATGCCAGCACACACCACAGCGCTATATAACCAGGGATTTACACTAAAGTGAGTGATTTTTCCCTATAGCAGCTTATTATACACAGTTTGCGCCTAAATTTAGTGCCCCCCCCCCTCTCTTTTTTACCCTTGAAGCCTGGAAACTGCAGGGGAGAGCCTGGGGAGCTGCCTTCCAGCGGAGCTGTGAAGATAAAATGGCGCCCGTGTGCTGAGGAAGATAGCCCCGCCCCTTTCTCTGCGGACTTCTCCCGCTTTTTTATATGCTTTATGGCGGGGGATTATGCACATATACAGTTTATTAGCTGTATTATGTGCTATTTAGCCATGTAAGGTACTGTAATTGCTGCCCAGGGCGCCCCCCCCCCCCCTCCCCCCCCCCAGCGCCCTGCACCCATCAGTGACCGGAGTGTGTGGTGTGCAGAGGGAGCAATGGCGCACAGCTGCAGTGCTGTGCGCTACCTTAATGAAGACCGGAGTCTTCAGCCGCCGATTTTCAACTTCTCTTCGGTTCTTCTGGCTCTGCAAGGGGGACGGCGGCGCGGCTCCGGGACCGGACGACCGAGGACTGGGCCTGTGTTCGATCCCTCTGGAGCTAATGGTGTCCAGTAGCCTAAGAAGCCCAAGCTAGCTGCAAGCAGGTAGGTTCGCTTCTCTCCCCTCATTCCCACGTAGCAGTGAGTCTGTTGCCAGCAGATCTCACTGAAAATAAAAAACCTAACAAATACTTTCTTTCTAGGAAGCTCAGGAGAGCCCCTAGAGTGCATCCAGCTCTGGCCGGGCACAGATTCTAACTGAGGTCTGGAGGAGGGGCATAGAGGGAGGAGCCAGTGCACACCAGATGTAGTACCTAATCTTTCTTTAAAGAGTGCCCAGTCTCCTGCGGAGCCCGTCTATTCCCCATGGTCCTTACGGACTACCCAGCATCCACTAGGACATCAGAGAAAATGGAAACACTGCCCCTGGGAGAGCAGGCTCATATGGGAGGGACGTAGTAAACGGAATGACAGCTCTGGTCTGCATATCTCCCAACTGTCCCGATTTTCGCGGGACAGTCCTGTTTTTTTTTTTTTGGGCTGTCCCACTCGCAGGCCGTAGTGTCCAGCGGTGGGGGTGGTGGGTTTGGACAGCTGGGAGGCTCCTGTCACTCGCTGCCCTGCTTAGCACCCCTGTGGATCACCAAAATGAGCCGACACTCAAATGGCCGGTAAAAGCCGTGATTTTCACACTTTTCTATGTGAAAATGGCATAATAGTTCTCAGTAGAATAGGTTTTCATTTCCTTATGACTTGTGCTGCAAGCAGAGGCAGACAATTGTTTGTGTAAAAGATCCTAGACGCAAAGTATTATTCCCACCACCCCTAGTAGTGTCTAGTTATTCTGCTTCCAGTGACAGCTACATTATAATGTGACAAGAAAATTTTATTTTTATTACTCTTCTAAGTTTTTTTTTTTTTTTTTTTACCATAAAACATTTTAAAAAGCCTAAAGCTTATTGCTGTCAGAGTGCTTCACCAGTGGTGTAACTAACGAGGGTGCAGGGTATGCAGCTGCTATGGGGCCCGAGCTACCCACAGGGCCCGCTACTCCCCCTGCACCCAGTCATGAGCTGCCTCCAAAGCCTGCAGCTCCCTTCTCCCCCGCCGACCGTGAGAACGGCTGCTGATAGCACCCCCCTCCTCAGCAGGCTGCAGCCATGCAGAGGATGTAGAGGATGGTGTGGGGGGCCCTTCCTGGCCAACTCCATGTCCCGGCTGCTGGTGCTGCGATTCGCAGGTATTTAGGGGGTGGAGCCTAAACCAGAAACTTCTATTTAGGTTTCACAAACTGGCAATTCGGATGAGATCAGGAGATATTATTCCATTCAGTCTTTTTTATTGATTTAGACTTGTCATATTTCCAACTAAGACATCCCATCTTTATAGGGTCTGATCGGATAATATCTCCTGATCGCATCCGAATTGCCAGTTTGTGAAATCTAAATAGAAGTTTCTGGTAGGTGAGCTTGACATCTAATTAATCAATAGTGTCATTAGGATCTCTTTCTAAATAATTTTGATTGTCACATTTTATATTTTAAGTTGTTGCTGCATTGGAGGTGATCTATTGCTAGTACCCCTTTCTAATCAAACACTCCATAACCCTATAGGAAATACATGGATGTACTATTGATGTACTTCAGCCAACACCCATAATTTGATGGTTTGTTAAGTTTCCACAGGTGAGCATATACTCTCATAAATGAGCACACACCTTAATCACGTTTAGTATGTAGAAAAGACTATATCCTATTTCGGCTACATATGAATCGTTTTAGTAGAATTCCCATCGGTTACAATCTACCTATTTCAGTATGGTCCCTCATTAACCACCATATGTATGTATGTAGATACAACATGGACATTGATGTTTTGTTTTAACAAATTCATCGTATATCATTTTGTTAATAAGAGGCACATTTCAATATTAGTGGGAGAATCTATTGAAAACTGACCAGTGGTATGTTTAATAAATGTTTAACGACTATACCTAACTCCTGATGAGCACCATAATATTAATTGAGTGATTGGTGCCAACTATTGCATTTAAGAATCATTACTAATAGAATGATGCCTCATTTCTAAGATGTTTTTGTATTCTAATAGAAGTACAATTCTAATTTGTAGGAATACACTCTCAGTGAATTCATGCTCTGTTTGTATTCCCTTTGGTGAACCCATTCTTTGGTATGTACAATTACTTCATTTAATCAATTAAGTATCACGTGCACTAGATGCCATCCTTGGTCATTATGTAAACTGTTCATTAATTGATGTGTACTGAACTATATAGTTATATGGTATATATTTGGTATTTAAATTTGAACCATTCAGTAGGGATCCAATCCTTACTTTACACTCCATATGTTTTTCCTCCTCCTCCGATGTTCTCCTTACTTTTTTTTCAGTATATCCTCCCTTCTTTGCATTTCTATGTGATTTGTTTTGTATATAAAGCAGGTAAAATTTTATTAAATAATGAAGTGGTTTCATGAAGTTGAAATATATGTGAAGGGACACTGTTTGATATATATATTTTTTGTTGAACCACCCAGATTTGCACCCCTGATGAAGTCCTAAGGGACGAAACGCATTGGGTTTCAACGATTGTGCGTTTTCCGTAAAAACAGTGAACTGATCATTCATACTTTCTCATGCTGAGGAATAAGTATTTCATCTAATGATTGAAAACATCATGTATAACAAACAATCAGAAATGAATGTATTGCTCATATGACATATGTGATCTTGTGATTCATGTTATAAAAGTATACATGTTTTTTAATAAATGATTTTATAATTATATAAGTATATCTGTGGTGGTAAAGCTCCCCAAGAGAACTTTTGTTTTTGTCCATTCTATGTGCAGTACTCCTTCTGACAGGGGGTACCTCTCAGTGGTTTGAGCTATTAGACCAGTGGTTCCCAAACTTTTTTGAATCACGGCACCCTAGAGTATCAGAATTTTTTTCACGGCACCCCTAAGCCAATAGTTTCTTATTGAAAAATTTAGAAAGAAATATAAAATTAAGTAAATTGTCTTTCTATGTCATCCTTAGGGTAACTTATGTGGTGAGGGACAAGATTTGCTTTTGATTGTATTTTTATCTTTTATGATTGGCAGCCATTAACACTGGTTTTGCTTTTTACATTGACCATGCAGAATTTGAATTGGTTCTGGACCATCACCCCGAGGCACCCCTGCAAGTGTCCCGAGGCACCCCAGGGTGCCACGGCACACAGTTTGGGAACCACTGTATTAGACTATAGCGCAATTAAGGGGTCTTAAGTTTTTCTGTTTATATATATATATATATATATATATATATAGATAGATAGAGAGAGAGAGAGATGTGTATGCCCTGCCGAAAATGCAGAAGCATTGAAACGTTGGCAGTATTTTGGCATTTGTACGTGTCTTTTTTTCTCCGGAGTGCTGCTGGATATACTTTGTTGTACATCTGAGGGGCTTGTACTGGTTCTTCAGCAAGGAGGGCAACAGGGAAAGCTATTAAGATATGCAGTGAGTGCCGTTCTAAAAGACTATTTGTATATATAGAGAGAGGGAGAAATTTGGGGATGCATATAGATATTTCTGGAGCTGGGGATACTGTAGATAGATAGATATATAGATACACGCAGGGGGGGGTCCAAGTACCTGGAAACCCCCCTGTCCACAGTTGGATTGGTGCAGTTGAACAATGGCCCTCATTCTGAGTTGTTCGCTCGCTAGCTGCTTTTAGCAGCTTTGTACACGCTAAGCCGCCGCCTACTGGGAGTGAATCTTAGCTGTGCTGAATTGCGAACGAAAGGTTCGCAGAATTGCGAATAGAATAGCGATTAGAAATTTCTTTGCAGTTTCTGAGTAGCTCGAGACTTACTCTGCCACTGCGATCAGTTCAGTCAGTTTCGTTCCTGGTTTGACGTCACACACACGCCCAGCGTTCGCCCAGCCACTCCCCCGTTTCTCCAGACACTCCCGCCTTTTTCCCTGAAACGCCTGCGTTTTTTCACACACACCCATAAAACGGTCAGTTTCCGCCCAGAATCACCAGAACGATGAAAAATCTTCGTTAAGCCGTGAGTAAAATACCAAACTTTTGTGCTAATTTACTTGGCGCAGGCGCACTGCGAAAATTGCGCATGCGCAGTTTGCGACTTATCGCACCGATGCGAAGAAAAAGAATGAGCGAACAACTCCGAATGAGGGCCAATATTTTTAGTTCCTCTGCAATTTCCCTTCCTATGGGGCTTACCAACAGAGCTGGCCTGGTAGAGTCAGATGCAGTGTCGCCTGAGTGCATGTATGTGTCGCCAGTCAGGGGGTGCCGATGGTAGCGGCGGGTTGGATGGGGGGATTAGGATGTGGGCGTCTTTAATAAATGATGCTGGCTGGGTTACCACTCTCTGACCCAGCGGAAGCAGGCAGCGTCTATATTAAATTATGATTGCTGTGTTTTATTTTTATATGAAAGAGGTGTGTGTGTGTACTGTATACTATAGTGTGTGTGTGCGTACAGTATTGTATACTATAGTGTGTGTGTTTGTGTGTGTGTGTTTATGCATGTGTATGTTAGTATGTTGTGTGTGTATGCTATGTGTATGTATTCTAGTGCGTGTGTGTGTGTGTGCGCGCTCGCTATGTGTTAGGGGACATGCTCTGATGAGATTTAATCCATAACATCTCCTTGGAGTAGCGGCCACTGTCTTTGATGGAAAAAAAAATAAAAAAATGGTGCCCGCACAGTCACAATTCCATATACTTCAAAAGTGCAGCACTTGGCGTAATAAACACAGTAGACAAATTACAACAACGTTTCAGTGCTTTACCACTATCATCAGGTTACCTTGTAATCTGTCTACTGTGTTTATTGCGCCGAATCTTTGATGTGTATGTATGTATGTGTGTATATATATATATATATATATATATATATAGATACAAAAAAATGTCTTCCACCCCGCGCTCAACCCACCAGCAGCAATATGGAGAAAGTCCCTGTTAGTGAACTTTCAAAGAATAACATAAACAAAACAATAACCAATTGCGCTTGGTATAACTTTAAAACACTCAGATTTTAGTATTTCCAGTAGCTGTTCTTCCACGGTGTGGATTCTTATAACTGGTATCACCTGCAAGTATACCCTCACACCAGAGAACACACCCGAACAAAAAGACGGCCAGAATGGCCTAAATTAGATATGATACCAAATTGTTTTTATTAAAAAAAAAAACACATATAGAATTCCATAAATTCATATGAACATTTTTTTACAAATAAAAGGTTCCATACATTCATATAAACATTCTTAAAAGAAATACATCCAGATACAGTCAATAGGTTTTCTGTTCAAGCCTTTAAAGAACACCCTCACCCTTATAGGTGTATATTCTGTAGGGTGTACTGATGAACTAGATAAGAGACCATAACTGATTCGACCCAACGCGTTTCGTCAGAACGACTTCATCAGGGGTTTCTGTATGGTATCACAAAAAAGGAACAAAGGCCTTCATGGATATAAAACATCCATAGTCCACATATATAGGACCAACTTTTAATAGAGATGGATAATTCACCCAGAATGGTTGTAGGATGGTAAAACCAAGCATAAACGCATACGCCTTTAAGGGTATTCAGCTAGTTAATGAACCTGATTGCAGACTCTTTTCAGTTTGTATGCAGGGTCTGTTAAATTTGAACCTGCAGCCACCAGGAAAGAGACACAAGTAACAGCCAAATCCAAAATCTTTGGATTTGGCTGTTACTTGTGTCTCTTTCCTTGTGGCTGCAGGTTCAAATTTAACAGACCCTGCATACAAACTGAAAAGAGTCTTTAACTAGCTGAATACCCTTAAAGGCGTATGCGTTTATGGTTGGTTTTTACCATACTACAACCATGTACTATATTGAGATGCACATTTCTAGGCCTACAGTATTTAATATACAGTAAGCAGCATTGTTGTTAGGCAATAATTGAAGAATTTACATACAGTACTGACATGTACTGTATGTAATGCTTGTATATCATGTCAGTCGCCCCTTATGCTGTACACTACTGTAAGTCTCACAGGGCCCATGCACTTCCAAGGAGGGTTATTTACTGTACTGTATCTGTTTCATACAGGAAACTAATTGCAGTCCATAACACTGAAGTGGTATTTTCAGTACTGTACAGTATACAATACTTAAATTTGAACATCAGGTACTGGATAGTAAACATGTACAGTATTAACTTCTATCATAAAACTCTTATACATTTTCAGATGTGTAAATTTTAGACTACAGTATTCACAAATGTTTTTTCTCCATACAGGAATTATAGTTGGACAACATGCCAGTAACTATCAACAAAACGATGAGCAAGATAATCGCCAACATGAAAAAAGAAAATAAAACCATCAAAGAGATCCATGCATTGCTCAAGGAAAGTGGCATTATAGTCACTTTAGAAACGGTGCGCTATCATGCATTCGAGAGAACAACGCCCAGATTTGTATTTCCTACGAAATGCACATGGTACGTACTGTACACTACTGTAATCTTTAAATGACTTGCTTTATACCATAGACAATTTTTTGGAAATAAAAAAAAAACTTCATCTATTGTAACTGTGATTGTGCTGTTCATTAATTCATATTTTTCATACTGTATTGTACTGTAGGAGAGTGCAACAAATTGTGGAGGAACTAACTCGTGAGGATGATGAGCGTACTGCTTTGCAAATAAAACGAATTCTCCATTCCAAGTATGACCTGGACATATCGGCCACCAGCATCAGAAGGATGCGACGGAAAATGGGATGGACCTTTGGCGCAACAAGGTAAAATACTGAAAGCAGTATAAACCATACAGTAAATGCACTGTTAATAATCCCTTGATACGTGATATAACAATGCCATAAATCATTATACAGAGTGTGTACTTTATACTATATACAGTATGTGTGTGTGTGTATATACTGTATATATTCTATCCCAAAAGAGATACCTACTGTATAGGCACTCAGAGACAGCAATGAAGCATTGCCGGCTTATTGTGATGATTACATACTGTATACTGTGTGTGTGTGTGTGTGTGTGTGTGTGTGTGTGTACAGTATGTATATATATATTACTCTGTATGTACCTTAATGTATGTACAGTTTAATGTATACAGTAGGTATATAATACAGTATACTGCACATACAGTCTACTGTATATACAGTAATCTGTAAATCTGTAATTTCATAACTGTATCTGATTTCATTATTTTTGGCTCTTCACAGAGCTGATGTGCACCGGAAATTTTTCGGGTTTTGTGTTTTGGTTTTGGATTCAGTTCCGCGGCCGTGTTTTGGATTCGGACGCGTTTTGGCAAAACCTCACTGAAAACTTTTTGTCGGATTCGGGTTTGTTTTGGATTCGGGTGTTTTTTAAAAAAAAACCCTGAAAAACAGCTTAAATCGTAGAATTTGGGGGTCATTTTTATCCCATAGTATTATTAAGCTCAATAACCATAATTTCCACTCATTTACAGTCTATTCTGAACACCTCACACCTCACAATATTATTTTTAGTCCTAAAATTTGCACAGAGGTCGCTGGATGACTAAGCTAAGCGACCTAAGTGGCCGACACAAACACCTGGTCCATCTAGGAGTGGCACTGCAGTGTCAGACAGGATGGCATTTCAAAAAAATAGTCCCCAAACAGCACATGAAGCAAAGAAAAAAAGAGGCGCAATGAGGTAGCTGTGTGACTAAGTTAGGGACACAAGTGGCCGACACAAACACCTGGCCCATCTAGGAGTGGCACTGCAGTGTCAGACAGGATGGCACTTCAAAAAAATAGTCCCCAAACAGCACATGATGCAAAGAAAAAAAGAGGCGCAATGAGGTAGCTGTGTGACTAAGCTAAGCGACCCAAGTGGCCGACACAAACACCTTGCCCATCTATGAGTGGCACTGCAGTGTCAGACAGGATGGCACTTCAAAACAATAGTCCCCAAACAGCACATGATGCAAAGAAAAAAAGAGGCGCAATGAGGTAGCTGTGTGACTAAGCTAAGCGACCCAAGTGGCCGACACAAACACCTGGCCCATCTAGGAGTGGCACTGCAGTGTCAGACAGGATGGCAGATTTAAAAAAAATAGTCCCCAAACAGCACATGATGCAAAGAAAAAAAGAGGTGCACCAAGGTCGCTGGATGGCTAAGCTAAGCGACACAAGTGGCCGACACAAACACCTGGCCCATCTAGGAGTGGCACTGCAGTGTCAGACAGGATGGCACTTCCAAAAATAGTCCCCAAACAGCACATGATTCAAAGAAAAATTAAAGAAAAAAGAGGTGCAAGATGGAATTGTCGTTGGGCCCTCCCACCCACCCTTATGTTGTATAAACAGGACATGCACACTTTAACAAACCCATCATTTCAGCGACAGGGTCTGCCACACGACTGTGACTGAAATGACTGGTTGGTTTGGGCCCACACCAAAAAAAGAAGCAATCAATCTCTCCTTGCACAAACTGGCTCTACAGAGGCAAGATGTCCACCTCCTCCTCTTCCTCCGATTCCTCACCCCTTTCACTGTGTACATCTCCCTCCTCACAGATTATTAATTCGTCCCCACTGGAATCCACCATCTCAGGTCCCTGTGTACTTTCAGGAGGCAATTGCTGGAATTGATTATAATTCATTTTGATGAACATCATCTTCTCCACATTTTCTGGAAGTAACCTCGTACGCCGATTGCTGACAAGGTGAGCGGCTGCACTAAACACTCTTTCGGAGTACACACTGGAGGGGGGGCAATTTAGGTAAAATAAAGCCAGTTTGTGCAAGGGCCTCCAAATTGCCTCTTTTTCCTGCCAGTATACGTACGGACTGTCTGACGTGCCTACTTGGATGCGGTCACTCATATAATCCTCCACCATTCTTTCAATGGTGACAGAATCATATGCAGTGACAGTAGACGACATGTCAGTAATCGTTGGCAGGTCCTTCAGTCCGGACAAGATGTCAGCACTCGCACCCAGACTGCACTGCATTACCGCCAGCAGGTGGGCTCGGAATTCTTAGCCTTTTCCTCGCACCCCCAGTTGCGGGAGAATGTGAAGGAGGAGCTGTTGACGGGTCACGTTCCGCTTGACTTGACAATTTTCTCACCA